>NC_056562.1:2780577-2792131 GCF_013358625.1 Macadamia integrifolia | reverse complement strand
ATATGGAAGTTATTCACAGGTAAAACTTAGTCTTCCACTGATCTGATGAACTTATGTTAGTGTGTGTATGCTGTGGTGGAATACAGTATCTGATGATCCTGGCAGGTTTGGGTTAACCGGTGTTAACTCGGTCACCGCTCCGGTTCAGTGTGAACGGGGTGTGACATCTATAGTTCGATTAAGGCCCGTTTATGGCAGCCCAATTAAAACCCAAGACCGACCAACCCGATTTTCAACCGTATCATGCCCGCACTAGCTAAGTCCGCTTAGTTAAACGGGCGTTCATGGTGCAACGCTAGAAATTGATCGAGCCTAATGCGTTCATGGTGCAGCGCTAGAAATTGATGGAGCCCAATTAGGCTCAATCAAAACCGGCCCGGCCTAACCCGACCAATTAACACCCTTACTCCCCATACTTGAAGGACATTGATCATTCATATGTTTTTGATTATTTCATTATTTTGAGTGTCTTAATCCCATTGTTTAATAATTACTTGTGATTGTTTCCCTTCTAATAAAAATGAGAGAGTCAACTACAACGATAAATTTTTTAATTTACGTATCATTGAACTTCAATAATTAACTTTTCTCCTAATACACAATGATTGATGTAACAATCACCAATGTTTGACTCCATCCATCAGTCATTAAAGAATAATTGACGTGCCAACAAGTGACATTATCTTTCAATTATATTACATCTATCAAAACCCCACCCATGGTTTTGTAGGGTGGTTTTATTCTTTAATCGGCTATATACACCAGAGATGTTCCCCATTCTTTCAGGACATTGGCCATTCACTATGTTTAAGCATTGTTTAGAGTATTTCAATCCCTTTTCTTAGCGATTGCAACTTCCATTTTTCTAGAGGTCTTCTCAGTCGACCTCTCTTCAAACCATCAAAATTGGTGCAGAGCATAGTCATCATCTACGACGAGCCGAAAAGTGATGATTACAAAAGTTTCTTTTCTTTGAAGACATAGATGCAGGGGATGAACGAATCGAAAAAACTCATGGAAGCTACCAAGAAGGATGAATTGGTGAAGCAAATTGATGCAAACATACCCTTGATGATAAAAGGGTTTGATTTGTCTATGTCAATGGCAAAGGTATATTTGAAAAGTATTGAAGTCCTCTTGAATCAAACAGGGACTTCTTAGAGTTCTTGTGTAGGATGAATCGAACCTACGTTAACATTGGGGGACTTCTATTGTTAGAAGATTTTGATTCTTTTTTGCCTGATGATGTGGTTGCACACATGGAGCCTAATATGATAGTCGATGCAACACCCACATAGGTAGAGGCAATGGTTGTCACAGTTGCAATTTAAGAACCTGAACCTCCTAAGAAATCCTCCAGGGCACTCAAGTCCACTATACACTCAGATCATATGACCTCTATGAATGAGTGTGAGTTTGACATTGGTCAAGAGGAAGATCCAATCACTTTCATATGGCCATAACCCATAGTAGTTCAGACAAATGGGTGGAGGTCATGAAAGAAGAATTATCATCAATTAGGAGCAATGGCGTTAGTTGGGGAGATTCCACAAGGGTATAACCAATTGTATCCAAATGGGTCTTCAAGACCAAGACTGACTCTCAAGGAATGATAGAACACTACAAGGCTAGATTGGTAGCAAAATGCTTCACATAGAGAGAGGGCGTGGATTACATGGAGACCTTCTCCCCAATTTCTTCAAAGGATTCATTCAGGATCATTATAGTCATCATTGCCTATTGAGCTGCATCAAATGAATGTGAAGGTCTTTTTAAATGGGGATCTCATAAAACATGTATATATGCACCAATCAAAGGGGTTTGAAGAGGAAGAAAAAGAGAATTTGGTCTACAAATTGAAGAAGTCCCTTTATGGTCTGAAGCAAGCTTCCAAACAGTGGTACTTGAAGTTTGATCAGGTAGTGACATCTTTTGGTTTTGCTGAGAACCCCATTGATCAATGCATTTATCTTAAGGTTAGTGAGAGCAGATTCATTTTCCTTGTGTTGTATATGGACGATATCTTATTGGCCAGCAATGACATGACTTTGCTTCTTGAAACCAATGCTTCCTGTCGGAGAACTTTGAGATGAAGCATATGGGTGAGGCAAGTTATGTTCTCGAAATTGAGATCAGTCGTGATAGGAAACGATAATTTCTCAAACTATCCCAGTGTGCTTACATTGATAGAACTCCGAAGAGGTTCAACATGTCTCAGTGCTCAGGTGGTGATGCGCCCATCAGCAAAGGAGATTAATTGAATAAGCAGCAGTGTACGAAGACTGATATGGAAAGGAGTTAGATGAAGGACAAACCTTATGCTTCAGCAGGAGGGAGCCTCATGTATACTCAAGCTTGCACCCGTCCAGATATTGCTTTTGCGATTAAGTCCCATGCTGGTATGGCTCATTGGACTACGAGCAAAAAGGTCATGCGATATTTACAAAGGACAAAGAACTTCAAGCTAGTTTATGGTAGTGATGATAGACTTGAAGTGACAAGCTACTCTGGCTAGATTTCAATGGTTGCACTGATGATAGAAAGTCTACCTCTGGATACGTTTTATTGATGGGCAATGGAGCCATCTTATGGAGAATTGATAAACAAATTTTTGGCCTCATCCACCATGCACGTAAAGTTTGTAGCACTTTATTAAGCAACTCAACAAGCAGTATGGTTGGAACTTTATATCTGGTTGAAAGTTGTGGACTCCATTTCTCAGCCCATGATGTTGTGGTGTGACAACAACCCTGCAGTGTTCTTCTTAAGGAATAATAAGAAGTCTGGCAGTTCCAAACACATCAAGATCAAGTACCTACTTGTCAAGATCGATATTCAACATATTTCTACAGAAGATGGTGGTAGATTTGCTCACCAAAGCTTTACCAGTGGAAGTCTTCAAGGCTCATATATCTAGTTTGGGTGTACTAGGATCTTTTATTGTTTTTTTTTTTTTTTGAGAGTTGTTATATTCCCTTATTGAGTGGGAGCTGATATTTTGATTGATTTTAATATTATGGGTATGCATTTTTGTTGAGTATTTTAATACAATGACTCTTTTTATTATCTGTCAT
The DNA here is from genome assembly GCF_013358625.1 of Macadamia integrifolia. Classification (NCBI taxonomy): domain Eukaryota; kingdom Viridiplantae; phylum Streptophyta; class Magnoliopsida; order Proteales; family Proteaceae; genus Macadamia; species Macadamia integrifolia. Next base: position 2,789,057 of record NC_056562.1, on the reverse strand, counting down.
CATGATATTATGTGATTATTGATCGTATATTTTATAACTTGTTTGATTTGACATGTCATGGTAAATGGCGGTATTTAGTTAAAAGTCATAGTTAATGGTGTTATTTAGCCAAAGTTCTTGGTAAATGACGGTATTTAACTAAAGTTATGTACGGCGATGTGTCAGTGATTAGCCTAAATCTATGGAAGTGACAATTTGCCATAGTCGATTAGCCAAAGTAAGAGTATTAACCTCAGGTTATGGCGGTTTGCCCAAGAACATGTTTGTATCAAAGTTTTCTACCAATGAGGTAATTTCAAAGTAAGGTTATATTTGATCAGGGAATGGACCTACAAGGAAAAATATTATATGATCAACAATATATAATACAATTTCCTTATGTTTGCGATAATAAGTAGTTGTATGCCGTATATTGAGGTATATCTTCTACCATTGTTCAACATAATGGGCTAGTCTTTTTAATCAAAGATTTTTGAGTGGCAGTTTAATCTTTGGGGTTTTATGGCCAAAACCAATGGAAAGATTCCGTTTTAGCGTTGCTCAAGTCTGGGTATTTGAGCTTCACTAATCCAGGTGAGCCATTAGGCCCATGGCTATTGGACCCACTCAAGTGAGATAAGCCTAGCCCAATCTATCGTGGGAATGGATTATGGTTAGAGATATAATATATATATATATATATATATAAACTCTATGGTCCTTGTAGTCACTACTACGTGAAATCATAGTTACCCTCACAAGGTTGTGAAGAGAACCATAATGGGAGACTACAAAAGACCAAGAGGGAGGAGTTGCTTCAGGGACATCGTTTTTCATCTCCAATTGTTCATGATCTCAAGAGAAGTTACACTCACGCTCAACAGGTATTCCTCTCTAACCCTATTTATGGTTTCTTTGTATGTGAGTGTTCTAATCACTGAAAGGGTGAGATCCTTTGGAGTTTTTTTCCCACATCCAAGTTGAGAGAACCGAGAATCTACCCTATCCCACTTCGTCCCAAATAATAAGATATCATTTTTCACATGATAGCACTCATAAGAGATTTACCATTTGCATGATGGATTTGCCGATTTGGGAAAACCAAAGACTCCAGTTCAGTAAACGCAAGAGCTATACAAAATAGATTTAACCAACTCTAAGGGATTAAAAAAGAAAAAGAAAAAAAGAAGAGTTTTGTTATCATCATTACAGTTTTTTTTTTCCAAAGAGTGACCAAGAAAGGAGAACATCGATGAACTGCCAATTTAGAAGAATCAAAGGATTGCCAATGTACTTTCTTGGACACTGCCCTATGGAAAATCCCATCCTACACATCCTTAGCATCTTCAGGCATACCAATCAAGAATAATTGAGATCTAAGCTCGTTGATGTGAAGACTTGACATGGAAAGATATGATTTTAAGGTATCCATCACAGCTACAAAAGATAAAGGAGTAGCCTTGGTGAAGATCATAAGGTCATATGCGAATGTAAAATTCGATAACCAGATACTCTTGGACATAAGGAAAAGATCAATAAAATTTTGCTCAACCATGATTTGAAGACTTTTAGACATAACCTTCATTACAAGGGCAAATATGCAAGGGGACATAAGGCAACCCTATCGGATGACCACTATGATACCAAAGAATCTAGCAGAACTACCAATGACTAATAGTGAATTGGGCTAAAGATATGCTATGAAGCACTCAAGATGCAAAGGTTTTTTTTTTTGGAGGGTGTGGAGGGAGTGCATCTTGAACATTACTAGAATGGTAGGCCCTGTGGATATCAAGCTTTAACAAATAAGCAGACAAGTGGGACTCTATCAAATCCCCTCACCAACTTATGTAAATAAAGGATGTTATCTGTAATACTCCTACTCTCCTACTATCAATTAATGCAAACTGTTTAGCACTAATCAGACCAGTAACCACTCTCTTGAATCGGTTAGAAAGGATATTTGCAACAAACTTATAAAAAAGGTTGCAAAAAGCAATGGATCTAAATCTAACAGAGTAATTATCCCTTTCACCTTGGGAATTAAGCACATGAATGTTTGGTTTACCTTGTTAATTATTTTAGTGGGATGAGATAGAAAACTTTGCACAACACCAACAAGATCTTCCATGAGAATATCCCAAGATGATAGAAAAAACCCATATTGAAGCCATCCGACTAAGGAGAATTATGAGGTTTGATTGCTTTGGTGAAGATTTGTCTAGGTCTAAGATATGATCAGATCAGGTCCGAGATAATTCGAGTTTTTTTTTTTTTGGCCATATACTATTTGTAGACTATAAGTTTAATCATCAACTAAACAAAACCTTGGAATTTTTATTGGTTGTCTTAAATAATAACCATTTTTTTCCACCTATGAAGCAACAATAGTCCTAATCGCTCCTCAGTCAGAGAAGAGGGGGGAAAAAAAAGATGGAAAATTCCTTGTGCCATAATGAAATCCCTCTCTCTTTTCCCCTTTCCCCTTCCCCCTCTCTCATGTAGCTGAAGATTAAGTCCCATGTTGGGTAATCGGATAGGGTATAAAAAGGAAAAAGCCTATGCACTTCAGAACATTGCATTTCAATTCAGGATTACAAATGCTCCACATGCATTTTATTTTTTGAGTAGAAAAATACTCCACAATTTCACAACTTATTTTATTTTCTAAAAAATGAAATACACATAAAATATTAAATAAATCTTGTAACTATCCTTTAGGATTGCCACCCTTTATTATTATCGGTGTTGGTTGTAAAACAAAAAAAGTTGTTGCTCACGCATCAACATAAAAACTCTGCCCAGTTGAAATTGTTCAAAGAACACGCTGAGCAAAATATTAAAAGGATTAAAGAAATGCTAATCCTTATCATAGTAGTAGAACTGAATTGTCTGTAATAGATTGTTGTCCTTCAAACTTAGTTGCAATAAACTCAAATTTGAGATGCGAAAAAAAATAAAAGAAAAAGAAGATGACTACTACCCTCCTAAAGTGGAATTTTCCATCCTTGCCCTCAGCATTCCATTTCCCTAGTAGCTGCAACTAGGGTAGCAACCAAGTTTCTTTCTTGAGATATGTCATTGTGATAGAGGTTTCAATCGGCTTGTCATCAAACAACAAAATGACCGTAAAAGCTATTTATGATAATGTTATTCACCTATATAGCGATTGCCCATACGACATTGTTGTCAACTGTCGATGTCCTTGTGATTGGGTTCCACCCAAAAATCGTAGTTTTAAATAATGTCTTGAAATTGCCATAGTCAGTTCACATTTTATTCATTTTGTTGTGCAGTTGTCCACTGGTAAAGACACGACCTACCGCAGACTCTAACCAGTCTTTAATGTCATTTCACCCACTCTTGTTAAAAGTTGAGTTGGTTTTGTTTTTCTTCTTAACATTGTCAATCATGAGGTTGACAAACTAATCAGTCTCATGTTAAGTCCAATTTTGCAGCTTGAGGGTTAGTCATTGAAAATACTGCTATACTAAAAAGTACAAGCATTACACATTGACAAGAAGCCCATATATAGATAAAACCTTGAAGGAAAAATTTAACAGTTAACTACTGTAAAACTAATTACAGTTGTAATCAACCCAAATAATTGATAAAAGAAACATGGATATCAATAAATTCATCTACATGTAATTGATCATATATTTGGAAAATATATTTAGGGTTTAGCTATTTATCTCAATAGGGTGTTCTATTTATTCAAGATTCAGCCATGACCACCATGCTTACATGGTAATAAACAAGATTAATACATTATTAAGCTAGGATCTCACCTAAACCAACCATGTGAGCAGTCTCTGCAAGGTAAGAAACTGATTTTTCTGATCATATGGAATTAAAATAGACTCTTAATAATGAAAGCACTGATAAGTAAAATCATTGATGTGCATACTAGTTGTCTGTGATATCTACCAAACAAGAGGAAACTACTATTTGTATGTTGAATCAGCCAAACAAATCGTTCACTCAAGAATATGCCATAGCAATCTTCAACTTCATGTCACTCTAGAATATGCCAAACAAGATTATATATAAGAGCATAACCAAATCATTTATGGACCAGAATATTGGTGTAAGAATATTCTCTAGAATATTCTCTATTATTGTCCCATATACCAATTAGGTTATTGACTGATACTAATCTCATAGAATTGGATTCCAAATAGAAAACCCACTCCTTGTCAAATTAGGGAAAAGAGTCCTACCCTATTTGCACACCTTGATGGGAGGGTGCAAAACTTTACATAATAAGACTTTAGGTCCTCCTCCTACTCGAACGTCAATCTCATTATTGGTTCCATCACCAAGAGAGCATTAAGGGAGCTAGTGGGAGAAACCTAGAAGATCCATTGTGTTCGTGATTGGGATTGCAGGAATAAAAATACAGGAAGAATATAATGACGGTAAATTCTTCACAGTCGATGGTGAATGGTATGCGTCGACCCTTATAGTTTAATTTTGTGATTCAATGATTGTATGGAAAAATCCTATCTGTTGTTATTAGTAGGAATAACATCCTTCAAGTGGTATCAGAGCTGTATGGTTAAGCCAATGCGTTCTTGAATCACATGGAGAGTACTATTTATGAATAGTATTTAATACTGTTCATGAACAGTACCCATTTTATGTTAAAAGAAGGTGGGCGAGGTTCGGTTCACTGTTCATGGTACTGTTCATGAACAGTGTCGATTACTGTTAATGGCACTATTCATGAACAGTACTGATATTGTTCACAACACTGTTCATGAATAGTACCAATTACTGTTCACGTCACTGTTCATGAACAATGCCGATTACTGTTCATGATATTGTTTATGAACAGTACCGATTACTGTTCATGACAGTACTTGACCCACATTATGTTTGTATGATCCGATTGATCGGATCGGCTTAAATGGGATGAATTGTATTAATTTTGATATTAATCCATATGATTCATGATCAATATTATACAATTGCAAAATCTTCTTTATGTTATTTGCATGGGACTCACAAGTATTGAAAATATTTAAAGTCTAATTGTAAATTATGATTTATTTGTTATACTTTACCCAAGGGTTTATTTTGTATAATGTAATTTAGGGTTTTGGGTTTGTGACACCTTACTATATATATAAATAAATAAATAAATAAATAAATAAACACATATGTGGGGTTTAATAAACTAAACCCATTATGAAAGCCCATATTATGGGATTTAATGAAATAAACCCATTATGTAAGCCCATCTTCTCTTTATGCCTTATTTTTTATTCTAATCATAATAGATATGGTTTCTTTGTACTCTCTACTTAAGTTTGTACATATTTCATGGATTGTACATCTATTTCTACTTATGCTCTATATTACCAACTGAATTTCTATGTTTTTAGAATACTTTTATGGTAGAAATAGATAGAAATAGATGTTGCCTATGTCTTTATGCATTATTTTAGAATACCTATGATGCTTGGATGACAATTTATGTTAAATTTAAATTGAAAGTGTATAATTCTCAATTTTAAATGCGTTTGGGGCATCAATGATTATGTGATTAAGTTGAATGGGAGTATCCATAGGTACACATTTTTCTTGATCACAATAATTATATATGTTGGCTTTAAACATAATCGTATCACATATTCAATTTAAATTTCAAATTTTAGGGTCTTATGATGATCGTTATGTAACGGTCAAGATAGAATGCGAATATCCGCAGGTATACATTCTTGATTGACTGCATTGATCTATATATGATAGTTTAACAGTTAAATGGGATGGGAATATCCACAGGTATACATCTTATTTGACCATTTTGGCGACTTAAATATTTTACCCTAATGATATCTTTCATCTAATGTAAAGTGAATCATTGGCATGTTACCATCTCGATCCCACAGGATAAATTGTAATGATATAATAGGTTGCTTTTCTAGAATTTTAATATTCTATTACTGAAACTCAAAGCATGATGATTGATATACATGTATTATTTACTCTTATTCATAGGTTCAACACCTATCCCTATTTCGAATAATGTGACAACTTTAAATGGATCAAACTTTAATGACTAGCATAAAGAACTTATTTATTACCTTGCTGTCATGGATCATGATTATGCTTTGCGTAATGAGAAACCTGCTGCTCTCACTGATGAGAGCACTGATGATGATGTTACATTATATAATTGGTGAGAGCGTTCCAACCGTCTTTGCCTTTTATATATCAAGAAGACGATTAGCAAGACTATCAAAAGCTCCATACCAACTTCAGAAAATGCAAAGGAATACCTAATATGTAATATCCCGCTTCTTAAACCCGGTCTGATTTCGTGGTTGAACCGGTTTAACTATGCAGGAACCGAGCCTGAGGATATTAGAGCGGGTTCCTTATGGTCTATGATGGCACGGGTGACCTTAAACACCGGCTGGCCCGACAAGTCCGAGCCAGTGCCAGAAGAGACGGGAGTGCCCAAACCGTGTACGTGCACCTACCATAAGGCTATGTACGGATAAAACAGGTATTATATCTGTATTTTAAGATATATACGTAGGCTACAATGTATGCCTGGGGTGGGGTTTGAGCCGAGGTCCGAGCCCGGTCAAAATCCCAAGTTTTGACTCTCGGGTGGGTATGACAGGTGGGTACACCCACCCACTTGTGTGACCCATCCGACACTATTCACTTAATTAGGAATAGTATATAAGACTTTATGATTTATTTTCTTTCCATTTATTACCCTCGTACGTTTGGTGAGAAAAGTAAAGAGGAGAGAGAAAAGAAAAGGGAAGAAGGAAGGAAGAGGAAGAAAGGAAGGATTTCCGTGGCGCCGAAGCTAGATCTTGCCACTCCAGTGCCGGGAGAGTAATCTTCAACTCTAGATCTACAGTTGGAGGTAAGAAAAGTTGGGTTTTATGAACGTTCACCATACCCGAGCCTTAAACCCTCGATTCGAGTGTGATTTCTTGAGATCTTGTAAATACCCTTTGAAATGATGAATCTAAGGTTTAATAGATGATTTATGTGTTGATCTTGAAGGATTTGAAGAGATATTGACAAGGTAGAAGGAGCATTGTGAGTTGGAAGTGATTTGGAAGGTTTGAAGTCATTCTTGAGCAAAGAAGGTAAGATGGTTCCCCTCACTTGAATCTAACTTAGATCTAAGCTAGAACCATCCTATAGGACTTTAAAGGTGTGAAGAATGGGTTGAGAAAAGCCCTATTTGGGTCCCCAAGGAATGGAGGAAGTTGAGAAGAAACTGGGGTTTTTCCGCCAAAATCGACGGGTACAACCGGCGGGTCCCTACCCGCCTGAGAGCACCCACCTGAGAGGGCAGGGGGTCCCTGGCCAAACCGGCGGGTAGGACCGGCGGGTCCTACCTGCGGGTCCATACCCGCCGGTTTGGACCGGCGGGTAGGACCGGTGGGTAGACAGCCCACCTGTCTGACCCACCTGAGTGGCCCCGAAGGTGATCCGTAGGTCCGATCGAGCCCAAATCGGACGTGTGACCTTCTTTCGACGTTCTAAACACGATTTTGACATCGGATTTCATTAATTTTGATTCTAAAATGGTGAAGTACTAACCCCGCTCAATTTTGTTAGGTTCACCAAAGCCTACCCGATTCGCTCCAGATCTCACCCGTACCGAGCGGGAATCCTTGTACGCTACAAGTAAGTGGAGAGAGGACGTTTGGCCTTGTTTCAAGGCATTTGTTTGGCATTCATATAACCATATCTAATCTAGTCATGTCATCATGAATATGCTATATAGAATAGTCATTTCACACATTGGTGTGCATCTATGCTATGTTTACTTCTCAAATGCAAATTGAATGAGATGTTATATGTTGAATGTGGACATCATGATGCATAATGCATTGGTAGACTAGATGCCGTGGACGGCTTGGAAACGAATGCATTGGTGGCCCGTGGTATGGGACACGGTGGCACTATGCAGTCGTACTACATATAGGAGCATGTGGTATTAGGATTTTCACCATCCCGTGCTACGACCCTTCCCAACAGGGGTTAAGGTGTTGGGTTGCCATTTGGGGGGAAGCAGGGGTCGCGGTTGTCTGACACTGTGGCGGTTAGGCATTACGCCCGGCGAGTCATGTAGGACAGTCGGCAACCCCGGTGGTATTTCAAGAGGGCCAATCGTACTGCTTTTAAATTGCTGGAGTCAGCACTGTCATTTCATTTATTTACATTCTGTTGAGAGCCGGTGGACGGCATTGTCTTTACTTTTCTGAGTACTCACGGTGGGCCTTCTCCAACAGCCCTATGGGCGTATCGCGGGAGGGAGTTCGCGGCTCGTACCCGGAGTATACGCGCACTGTGGTTGTAGTAGCACTAAAACCAAAGACTTAGTAATGTTGATTAGGTGTATGTGATTAAAATGAATTGCATGGCATGTAGTGCATATGATGTGTTGTGATATGTGGACTGTTGTGTGTGGTCCACCTCTCTACTTGCTGAGCTAGTGAGCTCATTCCACGTGTGCG
>NC_056562.1:2763342-2780477 GCF_013358625.1 Macadamia integrifolia | reverse complement strand
AATATCCATGTCGGATCCGCCAATTGAAACTGAGACATTCTTGTTAGTGATTCTAAATCCTAGAATCATTTGAATTACCTATAGTGTATAGAATACAAGAATGAATAATGGAAAGAAATCAATCACATACCCATTGAGCGTGAATAAAGTCCCTAAATCAAGGTTGACGCTTGTACCACGAATTATGATGAAGAACCACACAATATGGGTCCTTCTACTGAGATCTTCTGTAGCCTCTTACTATGGGATCTTCTCTCTGTCTCTACACTAGCTCTGTGAGAAAGCAGTGCTCCCAAAATATTATTATGAAAGTAATAGCTGCAGGGACCATCAGTATTCTATATATAATAGAATTCCTAAACCCTAATCCATTCCCACAATAGAATAAGGCTAGAAGTTTCCTAATTAGAGTGGTCCTTATTCTCTTGGGCCCAATGGGTCAATCAATATCAGTTAAGCCCACATAAGAGTCCTAACATGTTGCACATTGAAAAGACAACAGAAGGGAAGGCAGAAGGGGGATGACTTGCAACCACCATCATTGGAAATAGCAACGAGGGCAGAGGAGGAGGATGGAACCAAGACATGTTGAGACAGGGGATCAATAGAAGGTAGTACCCGAAAAAAGTTCACCAAGAGGGGTGCGATAATGGCAGAGATATATGGTCAAGAAACTGGGAGTGGCAAACTAGAGGCGTTCTTTAGCGACGGGCAGATTCGAATGGAGTATGATTTTTCCACCTTCAGATAAAGAGAATGGAGTTCATATTTAAAATAGATTATCGTGGCAAAACCAGAAGCAAGCCCATCCTTGAGGACAAACAAAATGCACGTTTCTTCTTGAAAACGACTATAACATACCAATATCAAAAGGCAGCTTCAGAGTTTCAAAGTTGAAATGTTGTTCCAGAACTTGGCCAATACAAGAAACTGTTTCTAATGCATTCCAGTTTGAGACCACGAAGAATTTTGCACACTTGAATCCAAAGAGGAACTGAATCCAATTCCTTGAAAGAAATCTCATTATCCAATTCGAATAAACCAAATTCAATGAGGAGAGACCCAGACAATCATGGCGCAGACGAGAGGACATGGTTCCGGACAATCTCAGTGGAGAATCCCATATAGGAGAAACCTCTATCAAAATAACAGATATAATGAGCCCCTCTAGGTGACCCCAAGGAAACCAAAGAGTCACATAAAACATCCCGACATGGCTTAGGAGTACCAACCACCAGCCCAAAAAGAGAAACAAGGGATGAAAGACGAGGTTTAGCAAGAGGGTTGTCAACAAACACAACCGGAACAACACCCCAGAAAGATCTAACCCGAGATTCACAAAGCTTTGGTTTGGGAGTGTGATGTAGGGGGATAGGAGAGGAAGAGGTATCAGTAGACGAAAAAACGGTTTGAAGAGGTACAAGGGTGTGACCTCCAGGGGAGAGAGGTCCAGACAAAGGATGATTTGCATGGATGTTTCCCTCGGTTCCATAGGATAACGAAGAAGGTGGGACAAAAGAGAAACTAAGATAAAAAATTCAAGAAAGAAGACACCAATGTCAGCAAAAGGGGAACAAAAAGGCAACAGAGAATAGGAGAAAGAGTATCAGAGAAGACTTTTTCAATTTCATACACATGAGATAATAGAAGAAAGAGAGAAGCAGAAGAGAACACAAACTATTAACGAGGTTTGGTTCCAATAAGAAGCCTACATCCTTGGTGTTAACTCCCCCATTCAACTTATTTTCTTTGGGAGGATTCATTCCCTTTAAATAGAGTACACAAAGATTTGTTGTTATTTTGGTTACTATAATCACTACACAATCTCATCAAATTCCCTACCAAATCAGGATTATAGTTGCCCTTAATAGTTATCTTTCCATCACTCCACTTCCAAGTAGGAGTGTCGGAGGTCAACTTGGACAACATGTCTTGAAACACATTCTTAGAAAGAGCTTCGGTAAATACATCTACAAGCTTCTCTTCACTTTGGATATAAGGTGTGTCAAAGGTATAGTCTTGGACTTTTTTGCGAACGAAATAGCAATCAGCTTCTATGTGCTTGGTTTGTTCATGAAAAACAGAATTTGAAGCAATGTGAATCGTGGCTTGATTATCACAGAATAATTTCATAAGAGATTTGGAGTTATCAAATTCTAGCTATCGCAATAGTAATTATAGCCAAACTAATTCACTTGTACCTAACGCCATAGCCCTGCTCTCCGCTTCCGAACTGGATTTTTCCACCACACATTGCTTTTCTTACTCTTTCAAGTAACTAAATTTCCTCCCACAAACATACAGAATCCAGAGGTCGATATCCTATCAAGAGGACTCCGGCCCAGCCTGCATCAGAGTATCCAATAATCTTTGTATGCCTATACCCAGACAAAACTAATCGAAGTATTCGATCCACAAGTGCTGTATGTCTCTCAGTAGGAGCATGCATAAATTAACTCACATAGCTGACGACATAAGTAATATCGGTTCTCGTGATGGTTAAGTAAATTAACCGACCCATTAATCTTTGAAAATGGCCAATATTAGATAAATGTGTAATATTATCACCAAATTTACTGTTGTAATCCATAGGCGACTCAACAGGGGCAACTCCTAATTTTTCAGTTTCTTTTAACAGATCGAGCACATATTTTCTTTGCGAGATAAACAACCTTTTACTAGAGTGAGCAATCTTAATACCAAGAAAATACCACTGATGAACTAAGTCTTTCATATCGAATTTCTTATTCAAGTGTTGCTTTTTTTTTTTTTTTTGTGAAATATTCAAGTGTTGCTTGAGAGCATCTATTTTAGAGAGGTTGCCCCCTGTAATAACTATATCATCAACATAGACAAGGACAACCACAGTTCCCTTGACATCTCATTTCACAAATAGTGAGTGATCAGAGTTTCCCTTTTGAAATCAACACTCTCAAGAGCAGAACTCAACTTTCCATACTAGGCATGCGGTGATTGTTGAAGCCCATATATTGCCTTATTAAGCTTACACACAGTACCGACCTGATGTTCAAGGGATGACCACCGGCACATCCATATAGGCCTCTTCCTCAAGCTCACCTTGTAAGAACGCATTTTTAACATCCATTTGGAATAGACCTCTTCCTCAAGCTCACAGTTGATAGCCACAGACATTAATACTCTAACCTTATTCATTTTCGTGACTGGAGCAAAGGTCTTCTTGTAATGTTCACTAAAGGTCTGGGTGTACCTCTTGGCATCCAATCTTGCCCTATGATGCTCAATGAAACCTTCATCTTTATATTTAATCTTATACACCCATCGACGCCTAATCGAGCACTTTCCCATGGGTAGGGTGGTAATGTCCCAAGTGTGATTCTTGTTGAGCACCACTAGTTCCTCATTCATGGATTTCTGCCAGACATGAGATTCTTTTGCCTTAAGAAAAGTTGCAGGTTCCTTGTGAGTGTCAATAGAAGACAAGAAAACATAGAAATCTGGTGAGACCTTATCATAGCATATGTAGTATTGTACAAGAAACTTCATAGACTGACATGTCATTAAGTCTCGAAGTTTATTGGAAGGTTGCATTGTTCTAGTAGAACGACGCACAAGAGGACCCGCAACAATAGGAGGAGTTGCCACATTAGGAGATGGTAGCTTTTCTAAAGTCTCCACAATAGGGAGTAACAACCCTTATTGATTATTGGTATCGTGAACATCACCTATATTGTCAGTGGAGTACTCTATCTCAAGTGGTTTTGGCAAGGAAAGAACATATGAGTTTCATAAGAAATTACATCACAAAAAATATAGATCTTCCTGGTAGTAGGATCAAGACATTTATATCCCTTCTTAATAGAGGAATAGCCAAGACAGACACATTTATGAGCATCGGGATCAAGTTTACACTCAAGTGAGTGAACATAGCACACACTACCAAACACTTGAAGGTGCGAAATATGAATAGGTCGTCTAAGAAGAACCTCAATGGGAGATTTATACTTTAAAACTTGTGAGGACAACATCAGACCAATAAGTTTTAGGCATGTTTCTATAAAATAACAAGTATTGAGTCACTCCAATAGGTGACGATTTTTCGTTCAGCCACTCCATTTTGCTGGTGAATGCCAACACAAGAAGTTTGATGAATAATCGTAAGACTCTTAAGAAACGATTCAAACTAATGATTTGTATACTCGGTTTGATTATCAGTCCGTAGGATTTTTATATGGGTATTGTATTGAGTAGAAATCATAGAACATAATTCTTGAAACTTGCTAAGCACATCACTTTTAGAGGTTAACAAATACAACCAAGTAGAATGAGACTTTTTATCAATAATAGTCACAAAATATTTAAAACCATCTCAAGAATCAACAGAAGCATTACCCCAAACATCCAAATGTACTATTCCAAACAACTCAGTAGACACACGAGAGCTAAAAGTAAAGGGTAATCTATGGTGCTTAGAATAATGATAAGTCTGACAATAACTAAAGTCAAGGGACAAATTAGAGTTCAAATGATGCAACACATTATCTGAATTGTGTTCCATGTGCTAATGCCACAATTTAGTCTTAACATCTTTATTTTTCCTTATAACCAAAGTTTCATTTGGATCATTAAAGACATACCAGGATCTGAATGGTGTTCCATGCGCTAATGCCACAATTGAGTCTTAGCATCTTTATTTTTCCTTATAACCAATGCTTCATTTGGATCTCACATAGAACCAGACTAGTGACTGGGCTAACACTTGTTAACCCAAAACCTGCCAGGATCATCTGATACAGTAACCACTACACAGCATACACATGACTAAAGAAAGCAATTTTTGTATTTCAGCGAAAGTCTTATATGTATGTACCTGTAAATACCCCAATACTATTGATATTCAAATTATAATACATAATACATTTATACATTTACATGTGGGCCCGTAGGCGTGATATATACACAAAAATTATAATTTAAACATACAGACCACAAAAGGGGTAACATCATAAAATAATAAAAAAGAATCTCATGTAGGTATCAATGTTGCTGTCCCGCAACACAACTCTCGCACGGGCACTTGGCCCCATGCCCAAGATCATCAGGGACCCACCAGTCCTCAGCTGAAAACTCTACAGTGCGTCCCGACTCTAGCTCTTAAGTCAGATAACCTGCAAGATCATCTAAAAAAAATGGTGTGCATGTGGGATGAGCTCACTAGTCCAGTAAGTGAAAAGAAAGACCAAACAATCATTTGCAACACAAATGCACTTATATGTATGCAAGTCTATTTTTATAACCTAGATCACCTAAACATCACATATGAGTCATAGGTCATGTGTTACTCACAACCATAGAGCACGTATGCCCCGAGTATGAGTCACGAACTCCATCCTGCAATACGCCTATAGGGTTATCGGAGAAGGCCAGCCGTGGGTACCGAAAAAGTTAATTGTTGTTCCTCAACGACATTAAAGTAAATTACTGTTTCTCAGCGACATTAAAGTAAAATGAGCCTTGCCCTACATTAAATTAAAAGCAATATGATTGGCCCTCTGATTATATCATCAAAGTTGCCAACCGTCCTAGTGATGGGTCGGACATATTTCTAACCGCCACCATTAGTACACAATCTTGGGCTTCCCCCCAGTGATATACCTAACACCTAAATCCCTATAGGAAAGGGTCGTAGCACAGCGATATGTCATTCCTAACTGCATGTTTCTATATGAGATAGTACGACTGCATAGTATCACCACGTCCCATTTCACGGGCCACCAATGCATTCGTTTTCAAGTAGACTATGACATCTAATCTAGCAATGCATTATATTTAATAATTTAAAATCATCCATCTCATATCTCAAAGCAAGGATAAACATTTATCAATTTAAATTTACAACATGACATGTCACACCCCGTTCACACTGAACCGGAGCAGTGACCGAGTTAACACCGGTTAACCCAATCCTGCCAGGATCATCAGATACTGTATTCCACCACAGCATACACACACTAACATAAGTTCATCAAATCAGCGGAAGACTAAGTTTTACCTGTGAATAAATCCCATATACTTGATACCCGAATTGTGATACAATAATTATATACATTTGGGCCCGAAGGCATGATATATACACAAAAAGAATATGATTCAAATACCAAGTATATACAGGAAATCATCAAAAACCATCAGAGTACACAGCTCGGCTCGGTTTCAAGGCTGGAGCTCAGCTCGGCATCAGGGGTTGTGCCCAGCTCGGCATCATATAGAAGAGCTCAGCTCGGCCTCAGAAGTGGAGCTCAGCACGACCTCAGAACTACTGTCCAGCAGCACAGCTCTCGTACGAGCAGTCTACGCCGTGCTCAAACTCCTCAGGGGTCCACCAGTCCTCTTCAGGAAACTCGACTGCGGGACCCAGCCCATGCTCCTCAGATGTATGACCTGCAAAATCATCTAAAAAGGGGTGTACACGTGGGATGAGCTCACTAGCTCAGTAAGTAGAAAGATGGACCACACAGCAGTCCACACATCACAACACATCATATGCACTACATGCCATGCTATACATTTTAAATCACATCCACCTAAGCAACATTACTAAGTCTTTGGTTTTAGTGCTACTACAACCACAGTGCGCGTATACTCCGGGTACGAGCCGCGAACTCCCTCCCGCGATACGCCCATAGGGCTGTCGGAGAAGGCCCACCGTGAGTACTCGAAAAAGTAAAGACAATGCCGTCCACCGGCTCTCAACAGAAATGTAAATGACTGAAAATAAAGGTGCTGACTCCAGCAATTTAAAAGCAGTACGATTGGCCCTCTTGAATGTACCACCGGGGTTGTCGACTGTCCTACATGACTCGTCGGGCGTAATGCCTAACCGCCACAGTGTCCGACAACCGCGACCCCTGCTTTCCCCCAAATGGCAACCTAACACCTTAACCCCTGTTGGGAAGGGTCGTAGCACGGGATGGTGAGAATCCTAATACCGCATGCTCCTATATGACAATAGTACGACTGCATAGTGCCTCCGTGTCCCATTCCACGGGCCACCAATGCATTCGTTTCCAAGCCGACTACGGCATCTAGTCTATCAATGCATTATGCACCATGATGTCCACATTCAACATATAAACATCTCATTCAATTGGCATTTGAAAAGTAAACATAGCATATATGCACATCAATGTGTGGAATGACTAATCTATATAGCATATTCATGATGACATGACTAGATTAGATATAGTTATATGAATGCCAAACAAATGCCTTGAAACAAGGCCAAACGTCCTCTCTCCACTTACTTGTAGCGTACAAGGATTCCCGTTCGGTACGGGTGAGATCCGGAGCGAATCGGGTAGGATTTGGTGAACCTAACATAATTGAGCGGGGTTAGTACTTCACCATTTTAGAATCAAAATTAATGAAATCCGATGTCAAAATCATGTTTAGAACGTCAAAAGAAGGTCACACGTCCGATTTGGGTTCGATCGGACATAAAGATCACCTTCGGGGCCACACGGGTGGGTCAGACAGGTGGGCTGTCTACCCACCGGTTTTACCCACCGGTTTGGGACCGCCGGTAGTACCCACCGGTTGTACCCGCCGGTTGGGCCAGGGACCCGTTGCTAGGACCGACGGGTAGGTACCCGCCGGTTGGGCCTGAAGGCCCCCTGCCTTCTCTGGTGGGTACCCACAGGCGGGTAGGAGCCCACCGGTTGTACCCACCGGTCTTGGCGAAAAAGACACTGTTTCTTTCCCATTTTCTCCATCCTTTGTGGAATCAAATGGAGCTTTTCCCCACCCATTCTTCACACCTTCAAGGTCCTATAGGATGGTTCTAACCTAGATCTAGGTTAGATTCAAGTGAGGGAAAACCATCTTACCTTCTTTGCTCAAGAAAGACTTCAAACCCTCCAAATCACTTCAAACTCACAATGCTTCTTCTACCTTGTCAATATCTCTTCAAATCCTTCAAGATCAACACATAAATCATCTATTAAACCTTAGATTCATCATCTCAAAGGGTATTTACAAGATCTCAAGAAATCATACTCGAATCAAGGGTTTAAAGCTTGGGTATGGTGAATGTTCACAAAACCCAACTTTTCTTACCTCCAACTGTAGATCTAGAGTTGAAGATCACTCTCCCGGCACCGGAATGGGAAGATCGAGCTTCGGCGCCGCTGAAATCCCCCTTTTCTTCCTCTTCCTTCTCTTCCCTTCTTCTTCCCTTTCTTTTCTCTCTCCTCTTTACTTTCCTCACCAACGTACGGGGGTAATAAATGGAAAGAAAAGAAAATCATAAAGCCTTATATATACCATTCCTAATTAAGTGAATAGTTCACTTGGATGGGTCACTCAGGCGGGTGCACCCACCTGTCCTACCCACCTGAGAGCCAAAACTTGGGATTTTGACCGGGTTCGGACCTCGGCGCGAACCCCACCCCAAGCATACGATGTAGCATACGTATATACCTTAAAATACGGATATAATACATGTTTTATCCGTACATAGCCTTATGGTAGGTGCACGTACATGGTTTGGGCACTCCCGTCTCTTCTGGCACTGGCTCGGACTTGTCGGGCCAGTCGGTGTTTAAGGTCACCCGTGCCATCATAGCCCATAAGGAACCCGCTCTAATTTCCTCTGGCTCGGTTCCTGCATGGTTAAACCGGTTCAACCGCAAAATCAGACCGGGTTTAAGAAGCGGGGTATTACATGACAAATCATAAATGAATTTCATAATGTACAAGACAATGCATGCAGATGGCATTCATAGATGACTAGTCCACACACAACATTATAGTGATGACATGGCTAGTTTACAACAATAATGGAATGATACAAAAACGCTCCAAAAATAAAATCAACGTCCTCTTCCCACTTACCTAGTTGTGTACAATGATCACCCTTGGTACGCGGAAGATCTGACGTGCGGTAACGGGAGTTTCTAGTGAAACCTATCATAAAAGAGATTTGAGTTTAGTATATCTCCACTTTAAGTTAACAATCAACGAAGTGTGATGATCCCAAAGCATTTAGAATCACCATAGGAGGTTGCCCAAAAAATTTGGGCCCAATTGAAGCCCGATGGGTTGGATTGGTAGGTCAATCGACGGGCGAGGTACCGGCTGGTCCTTGCCTGCCACTCGACCCAGGGGCTCTATCTGGATCGACGGGCCAGGTGCCCACTAGTCCTTGCTCACCGTTAGACCCAGGGACTCTGCCTGGACCGACGGGCCAGGTGCCCACCGGTCCTTGCTCGTCGATCGAGCCAGCAGCCCATCCAGGATAAGTAGGCTCTGGATTGGTGGGTCCGACCATTTCCAGGCATCCACCACTCAAAACTGAGATTTTGCTGTTCATTTTCATTCTTCATCCCACTTTGGGGAAACCACAAGGGGTCGATTCGATCACATTTTTCATAAATCTAAGGTCCCATATTGTGATTCTAATATAGATCTAGGATCGATTCAAAGTTTTAAGCTTGGATTTTACCTCTTTACTCAAGAACACTTCAAAAACCCCAAATCTCTTCTCTAGCTCAAGAGATCAACAGATGCTTCTCAAATCTTACAATCTCTTCCTCTAAAACCTTCAAAAACAACATGTAGGTCTTTCATTAAACTTTAGATTCATCATCTCAAGTGGGATTAACAAGATCTAAAAGATTCCTACCCAAATCGAAGAGTTTTACTTAGGGTTTCTTAGGGGTTAGAGAAATATAGCTTTTACTCACATCAAATCGAAGATCCCAAGGCGAGGATCAATTTTTCGGTGTCGGATTCAAAAGATCTAACCCCGGTGATGCACAACGAGCATCTCTTCCCCTTTTTCTTCCTTCTTCTTCCCTTCTCTTTCTTTCTTTTCTCTCTCTTCTTTACTATTCTCACCCACCGTCTAAAGCAATAAATGAGGGAGAAGAAATAATAAATTTTATTTATACATGGGTTAAAATATCTAATGAGTAGATTGGTAGTGTCACATTGGTGGGTCTGACCCACTTATGACCACCCACCAGTCGGCCAAAACTTAACCGATTAATTTGGGATTTTGACGGGACTCAGCCCCGACACGTATTTCACTCTTGATAATTGATAAAATACGTACTCGACAAAAAATACAGCTACATACCTTTATTGTGCGTGCATGGCCTTATGATATGTGCAAGTGTACGGCTTGGGCACACAGACTTTACTAGGCACCGACTTCAACTTGTCTGGCCAACCCGAGTTTAGAGTCACCCTTGCCATCATGTCCCATAGGGTACCTAACTCGGCTCGCTCGGGTTCAAGTCCTACAAGACCAAATCGAACCAACCGGGTAATTAGACCAGGTTTAAAAAGTAAGGTATCGCATACAATCCTTGCTATAGACGTCCTTCACCAATCATCTTCCATGTTCGTCTATCTTGAAACACGACCTTTTCATGGGAAAAAATAACATTACAGTCCAAATCTTTAGTATGTTTAGAAATGGACAACAAATTAGAGGACAAATCTAGCATGAACAATATGTCGTAAGGAATGGAGAGTAAACTCATTTTGCCACAAGTTCGAATAGAAACATGGGTTCCATTTTCCACGGTAATAGGTGGGTGTGACCCACTAGAATTAAGGCGAAAATTACAACCCATATGGAAAATTACACATGATTTGTGGCTCCAGAGTCAATAATAAAATAATTCTGACGGGAAAAAGTAGTTAAGGCCAAGGTTTTACCAAAATGAGCTAAATTCTTGGATTCGGCAGATGTCATCCCATTGTTTTGCAGAAGCTGTTGTAGTTGCATGGCAAGCTTTCCCAAGGAAGCTTGAATATTAGGAGTAGAATGTTTGGTCACTACTTTTGCATCAATGGCAACCTTTCCATCAACACCTTTATTATCTTTGTTGGGTCGCAGATGTGGAAATAAAGTCCATCAACGGTTTTTAGAATGGCCGTCCTTATCACAATGATCACAATGGTATTTGTTTCCTTGAGTCGTCCCTTTGCCTTTCCCAGGGACAGTTCGATTTGCAGGTTGTTGATTTTGAGGAGCCACTATATTGGCAATATGGGCTGAATTTTCAACTGAATCTACCCTAGTTTTGGAATCAGAGTTCATTACATGACGTCGGGTTTCTTCCCCTTGAATAGTTGCACAAACATTAGTAAATGAAGGTAGAGTCGAGTTCATCAAAATTTGCCATTTAAGATTCTCATATTCTGGCTTTATACTCGCAAGCAACTGAAAAATCTGATCCCGCTCTTCCCTTTTAACATGGACCTTTACGGTTGAAGTAAGAGGTCAGTACTGACGAAGCTAATCCCATTTTCTTTTTATAAATTCCCAAGGTGTTCAATGAATGTTTGATTAGTTTTCTGCTCGGCATGAGCAATTTTCTGGTGTAACTCAAACACTCGAGATGCATTATCCTCTTGCCTATACATATCACGTAGAGAATTCCAAAGAGCTTGAGCGGATTTTGAGTATGCAAATTTCTCATACACCACAGGTTCCATAGAATTAAATAACAGGGTCATGACAAGATTATCATTAGCAAGCCATTCAGGAAACTTGGGATCAACAGAGTCAGGAGCCGTGGTTTGGCTAGTAATAAATCCCAATTTAGAACGGCCTCCCAAAGCAATGGTTACAGCCCTAGACCAGGGAAGGTAATTTTTCTCATTTAAGAGAATAGATGTGATCGAATATGCATGTCAAAAGGATGGGGAGTAGCTTTAGTACTATTAGATATAAATCCAATGCTAGACATGATGCAAGGAAGATAAAAACAAGAAGCAAAAGGCACTCATCTGTTATTAGATGAAAGAGTAGAGATCCCCAAAGTTGTATTGAGCGAAGACCACCAATAGAACACCCACATATCCAAACCACAACGCAGCCCAAATCTGACTGAAGCACCAGATCAAAGATACTAATCCGAACCAAGGAGACGATTTTAGGTCGTTCCACTGGAATGAGAAGACCAAAAAGAAAACTCAGATCTAAGCAAAACGCAGACAACAAAGATCCTTGAATCACCGAACCTGCTCTGAATACCATGGTTCAATTCACACTAGGACTGTGACAAGTCCAGGTTGGGCCATGCTTCTTAAAACCCTAGCTCAATCCTAAATCCCCTTAGCTGGGCCCAAATCTGCCATGTACCCTAACTCAAGGTCACAAAACTTCAACCCAGGCCCAACCTTGCAAGGTTCAGCCAAGGCCATACCGCCCTGATTTTTCAGGGCCAAGCCGAGATGACCTGAAGCAGCAACAATTAAGAGACAAGTCGCAGATTAATGAATCTCTCTCAACCTAGCAGATGTATTACCCCTTAAAATACAGAGCTTGAGACCACAGAGTTCTCATTTGCACACAACGAAGTGAAAGAGTTCTCTTCCAAACATATGTTGTCTAACAGTGATGAACATCGGACGAAGAAAAAGGATAACTAACACCAAGTAACAAGCATTGATTCTGAACATTCTTGCGTTCCACAAGTTCTGCAAAAGTAAGAGATTCTAGCCACCAATGACTCAATTCTCTTTATAATTTACAGATAAAATTCTGTGGCATCATACAAAAATGCATTCTGCCTTCCCAAATACAAGCAAAAAAAAGAAAACTTCAGTCTTCCACCATCAAATGCAGCACTTGAGAACCCCCAAGCCGATTACTCTCGTCTATCAGAATCAACCAAAAGAAAGCCAGCCATCACGATGCGCAAGAGTGAAAAAGAACACTAGCTGATGTTACAACAACATTCTAATTAAATTAATCTTAATAAAAATATGAACTGTCTAAAACTTCGTTCGCCCCAGCTGAAACCCGCGAAATAAAGGGAAGATATATATAATTAAAAAAAAAATTCGAAATCGAAGGCAGGGGAATCAAAGGGGAGGTTTTCTTGAAGACCCAAAGCTCAAAATGCAATCTTCACAACAAAATCCGAATAACATACTCAAACTAAAGATCATCTTAATATATTCAAACACTATATAGACTGTCACCCCAACTTCTCAAACGTCAATTGAAAAAAAAAAAAAAAAAAAAAGCTCAAAACCTCATGATCAAGGCCAAATTCAAGAAATCGTAACTGAAACCAACGATCTGGAACTTCTTCCAAGTGAAATCCCCAAGGTTTATTGAGTCCAAAAGGAAGCTCAACAGAGGGAAAAGACTAAACCCTAAAGAGACGATGCAAACCAGACTTGCATGAGTTAGAATTCGCAACGACATTCTGGAGTCGGGGCGCAGGAGTCTCTGCTACCAGCTTTAGAACGATCAGGATTTGGTTTTTCACTTTCATCCGAAGGGAAAGAAAATGAGACAATCAGAAAATATATTAGGGTTTTTTGAAGTGTTAATCACAACCAAGGCAAACATGAGCTAAAAACCAAGGCCGAGTCAGGCCAAAACCATGGCCAAAATCATGGAAAAAAATCTGAGTCAGGTTCCGGTTAAGTCAAAGACATCAATCCTTACCTGCCTTAACTCATACTCAGGGTCCGTCCTTGTTTGGGATTAACGCGGGTTCGAGCTGTCAGGGCCAAACTTGGACCTATGTAACACACATAAAACAATAGAGGAAAAACAGAAAAAAACGAGAAAGAGAAGAGAACACAAACAATTAATAAGGTTTGGTTATAGTATGAAGCCTACATCCTCAATGCTAACTCCCCCATTCAACTTATTTTCTTTGGGAGGATTCATACCCTTTAAATAGAGTACAAAGAGATCTCTTACCCCTGTTATTTTGGTAACTACAATTACTACACAATCTCACTCAATTTCCTACCAAATCAGGATTATAGTTGCCTTTAAGAGTTATCTTGCCAGCAAAGAGAATAGGAGACATTAAAGAGGGAAAAGAAAAAACAAAGAAATAAGGGGGAGAATAGGGAAGTGGTTAGATGGTAAAAGTTGAAGAAAAAGAACGGTCAGGATGAGAGGGGAGAGGGAGACATCGAGAAGAAAGAAAAACCATCACTTACGAACCGCACTTCACCCAGGTCATCTTGATGCACAAACGACGAATGGGGGAAGGGGATCTTGAAGTGAAGAGGCAGGTAAATGGGGAAGGGGGAGAAACGACTAAAAAGGAAAAGGTGGGTGTAGGAAGAAATGATGGGAAGAAAATCAATAGATAAAACTAGGGAGAGGGATAGATATGCCTCCGATATCATATGCTAACGGATAGCACCAATAGGAACACATGATGGAGTATCATTTAGGAAGGATATGGGGGTCATTTCAGAAAAAGGAAGAGAGAGATAGACACAATGGGTGCTAGCATACTTGATATCGGCGGCATACCCAACATTTTCCCATAAAACTATTACCGATAAATTAGTCTATAACAACAGCCACATAATAAAAACAGCTGGCCAACGGTATCACAGCTTGTTTCTTTAAACCATCCCCGCCCACGCTATGCCCCCACCATGGGAGCTTTTTGTTATTCTCTTGGACGCTTTAGTCTGTACTTTTAACTATTTTTTAAAGTGTCTATGGTTATACAGAGTAGAGATCGGATTGGTATAGCTCATAATATGACTGAGCGTGTATAGTAGAAAAACTTAATATTAGTATTTCAAACAATATTGTATTATTTTTCTCTTCTTAATAGCACCACCTCAGCCTAACTGTCCCATAGCCTATTCCCAGCGGAAGTTCTGTCAGAGTGCCACCTCCGCCAAAATCTAGAAATAACCCTTTCCTAACGAAAACTCTGCCAAAGTGACACCTCAGCCTAAGCCCGAAAGTATCTCTTTATTATGAAAAAAAGGTATTAACTAGCCAACAGCTATTGTCTACAACCTGTAAGGGCACATTCAAGATGTCACACAAAAAGGGCCGATTTTCTTGCCTAATTATGCCATAAATGCATGGAGGATTACTGTAAACCAAATTCTTCCTCCGCAATCATCACAACAAGATAGAAGATGAAATTATTAGATTAATAATTGGATGATGTAAAAATTCCTTTGAAAGATTGAGGGCTCTACATACGGTTGCTCTCTGTTTTTTGTTCTCCTTCCTTCCTACTTCCAATGCTTGTACATAAACATGATAGGAGACATAGGAACCGCAATCATGGAATCACCCACTCATTCTCTCCATTCCATTAAGGTTCCTTTGACTTCTTATTAGGGATAGGGATAAGACCACCTAATCACATCACTGACATCTCCCACTTAGACATATTGGTTAAATCCACACTTCATATTCCCATTTTCACAAACATCTATCATGAAACTTTCATTTTTGTTCCTACTTCTAGGAACAATCACCAGGTACACACGAGATGAGAGAAAATAAGAAAAAGAATGAAAATAAAATTAAAGATCGAAGGGATAAATAAGAAAAGAAAGATTTTGGCCTTACGTCCTGACAAATTAAGGAGCTAAGCCTCCACTTATTGGGACAGAAAATAAGAACTTCAAATCATTCATCCCCTTTCATTTATAAGAACTCATATAAATTAGCTTTCATACGGTTACAAGTTACACATTTACAATTATTTCCATATCCTACCATGACACCTATACCTTGGAACACATCCAATAACTACTTGCCACTTACTAATTAACTACTTCCAACTGAAGACTTTTACTAATCTATAATCCCATGACTCTAAAAACCTATTTGTAACCTCTCAAGCATGGCCTCTTACCACTTACTAATTAACTACTTACAACTTAAGACTTTTACTAATCCATAATCCCATGACTCAAAGCCTATTTGGTAACCTCTCAAGCATGGCCTTGTGTGCATGTAATACCGCTACCTGAAGTACCCTAATTGTAGCTTCGAGAGTTAGTAAAGTTAACACTGATTTAGATGTTTGATGTTTTTCCTCAGCATTAGGCTTTTCACTCGTGTTTTTTACTCCATATTTTACCACTTCAAAACAAACACTGGAAAATTTTACACGTACAAATTTATACGGAAACAGACATAATATGTATGAACAACACAAGATAATCAGAAAAAATGAAAAGAGGAATTCGAGTACACAATATTGAGTATATAGATATTTATATCCACAATACATAGGAAATGGGCCAAGTACAAATAAGCACCGACACAAACCAAAAAATGGCCCGGGAAGGGGTTGGGGAACAAAATTCTCTACAGGGGATATGACACATCCAGATAGCCAAAGCTGAAACTATTCTCGTTCAACATGAACAACCGATCGTGGTTTTTTAAAGTATTTGGAGATGAAGGATTCAGCAATGGCAGGGTACTTGCCCTTGATAAAGTTCTCAATACATTTGCGGTACGAAAAATCTTCGCTGCGACCATCAGTAGAGACAACATAGAAACACCTGCTATCTTGGAAACTACTGTGCTTATTAACCTGTCAAAGATCAAAATACAATCAGGAAAACAAACTATTGTGTTATCCTCAACTTGAAATCCCTGAAAATGTAGTCTTTAAATAAACAAGGAAACAGATTACGCTCTCGATGATGCATGGCAGACACAGAATCCCTAAGAAATAATTCAACCATTTCCAGCTTGTAGTAAGGAAAAACCAGACCACAATGGACATAAATTTCCAATCTAGACTATAATCTCTACGATACATGTTTCGAACATTCATAACATTTAATAGACCTAATGGTGGCAAATAGTTTGAATACTGAGCATATACATGGGCATATCATTTTATTTATTTGACAGAGAAGGAAGTGGATTCTCTCATAATATATATATATATATATATATAAGATGGGTTATGGGAGCGTGTGACTTGAACTATAGATTGAGGCATGAATAATTTGATTTTATCCACCACATTGGTCACAAGATGGCATCATACAGAGATAGGCAGGTTTGCTTGAGGAGAACGTTTTCTATGATCAGACCCAAATCTTGTACATGAATAGGCTGCATAAACCCCAGTCAAGTACAATACCAGTAGAAGTAGAATAAGTGATTGGGCATAATCCAAATTATCTTCTACCTATTCTTCATGTTCTATCTGCACAAAAACCTAAACATAGAACACAACATAGGTAGGCAGTTTCCGCAACAGCCACTGCATCCTTCAAGCAAGGTGGTCGGAGTTTCAAACATCTAACTGACCTGAATGCTCCAAATCACTATAAAAATGGATACATCCCCCCACCCCCCACCCCACACCACCCCACCC
>NC_056562.1:2753737-2763322 GCF_013358625.1 Macadamia integrifolia | reverse complement strand
AAAAAAAAAAAAATTAACATGAACTAATTTGGGTTTCATCCATTCATGTTTAAGCACACAAATGGAACTAGAGATTTAGAAAAGCAAACATAGAATGGAGCCTCTCGCTACTTGATACATAAGATTTTCCTCATTTTCTTTGCTCAAGGCCATGGTATATTAGATATCACATAGAATACTAAAATTAATATAATCTAATTACAAGTTGGCATCCACATACCATGACATAATCAACTCCATCACCCATTTTTGACTCTTTATCAGGATGATGTGTAAAAACATTATCAAGTACAAATGACTGATCCTCAGCTGAGAGTGGTTCGCCATCTTTGTACCTTCATAGGGTAAAAGTTATCTCCTGACGTCAGTTGAAATGATAAAATGGCAATTGATAAATGCATACAAGGGAAAATGCTAGCAAAATGACACATCAGCCTGACATGATTATCATGCAAGGATATGGGAAAATGACCACCATGCATAAGCCGCTTGGCAAAACATTATTCAGGACTCCACCCATGCAAACACAATTTGCAGCAAGGTCACATCTCGTTAGAACAGCAGACGAGCGTTCAAAACGAAGAATGAAATGACAAGTGATAATTTAGGAAATCTTTGTTCTCTTTTTCCAACATATTCAAGTTCTTTTCTCAAGTGAGAAAATCATTTTCACTTTTATGGTTTGGAGATAATCTCCTATGGATAAGTAAGGGAATTACTAATAAAGAAATCCATACAACTTATTCACAGATATTGATAGGAAAATGATAAGTAAAGATTTAGGATTTTTTTTTTCTTTTTCCAACGCATTCAGAGTCTTTTCTCAAGTGAGAAAACCATTCACTTTTATGTTTTGGAGATAATATCCTATGGATAAGTAAGGGCATTGCTAATAACCAAATCCACACAACTTATCCACAGATAGTGATACGAAAATTACCTGTTTTGATGCATGATTCTTTTAATCGTCTGCATGATTGGTTCAACATCTGAAAGAATATTTTGCTCCTCAAATGTGAATAGGTCTAAACGTTGTCTACTTGCAGTAAAAACCCCACTTGCATTCCAGTCGTTTCGATCATCAAATCTTCCAGGCGGCTTTGAAGGGCGATTTTTCATCTTCTTCCAATCTCCAGCATCAGAACCCCAACGAAGTGAACTGGTAGGCTTTATTTGTTCTTGCACCACCGTAGTACCCCAAACTTGTGAGCTACCAGGTGATTCTCTCTGTTGGCCCCTATGAGCTTCATTCTTATCCCATTCTCCAGAACTTGGACTCCGAGAACACCAACCATGTGAAATATCCAGTTGAGTTGCATGTTCTTGTTTAGCATCCAGGGAGTCTGATTTGATGGGAAATTCTATTGATTCTCTGCCCTGGGCGTTGGGTTCATTTGTGGTCCACTCACCAGCATTTTGAGAACCCCAGCCCCGTAAACTTACAGTTTCACTTAATGGTTTTTCAGCCACAGTAGTACCCCAAACGGGAGACTCTCTTTGTTGGCCCAACTGAGTTTGTGATTCATTTTTATTGGTGCCACTCATATGTGGTCCTTCATCCCATTTTCCCGAATCGTTGCTCGGCTCCAAATGAATAGCTTCCAGTGTATTCCATCCACCAGATCTAGGGGAATCCACCAAAGGATTTGTCGAATGGCTTGCCTGTGCTTTAGCCTTATCTGTTCCCCAATTACCCTGTGTTTGAGCCTTATCTGTTCCCCAACTATCCCAAACATTCAATTTTGGGTTTCCAGCATCGGTGTCCTCTGGATTTTGGGTATTCCACCCACCAGATCTAGGGGAATCCACCGAAGGATTTGTGGAACGGCTTGCCTGTGCTTTAGCATTATCTGTTCCCCAATTACCCTCTGTTTGAGCCTTATCTGCTCCCCAACTATCCCAAACATTCAATTTTGGGTTTCCAGCATCAGCCTTCACTGAATTTTGAGTATTCCATCCACCAGGTTCAGGGGAATCCACCGAAGGATTTGTGGAACGGCATGCCTGTGCTTTACCCTTATCTGTTCCCCAATTACCCTCTGTTTGAGCCTTATCTGTTCCCCAACTATCCCAAACATTCAATTTTGGGTTTCCAGCATCAATGCTCTCTGAATTTTGGGTGTTCCATCCACCCGATCTAGGGGAATCCACCAAAGGATTTGTGGAACGGCTTGCCTGTGCTTTGGCCTTATCTGTTCCCCAATTACCATGTGTTTGAGCCTTATCTGTTCCCCGACTATCCCAAACATTCAATTTTGGGTTTCCACCATCAGCATTCTCTGAATCTAGATGTTCATCTGTGTTCCATCCTCTGAAACCACTAGATTCAACAGGTAAAGATGAAGTGCATTCCCAATTTGAGACATTAGATTTTCCTTTATGTGCTATTTGATTTTCGTCCAAGCCGCACACTACTTCAGCTTCATCAAAGATTGGCCTATCAAAGTTAGAATTGCACCTTGGGGATAAATTGAACTCCATGTCACCATTTTCCAGCCCAAGATCATCAATTTCTCCACCAAGACATGCACCGCTTGATTCTACTTCATTTGAACTTCTCACCAACTGAAGAAAATTATACACATCTATTCCATTGTCTTGGTTCACTCCCATCTAACAAAAAACAAAGCACAATTACACCAACCGTTGTTAATATAATTCAGAACAGTTTTACTGGCTCCATGTAATGAGGTTTAATAACAACAAATGCTCTTAGATAACTACTTCGAATTATAGCTTACCAGACTCCACCACAATCTCATTCGTATATTCAGAAGCAAGTTCAAAAGGGCATCGAAATATGGACTAACCTCTTTGTTGTTCCACAAGATCTCAAAATTAGTTCCAGTGCCAATTGCAACATGTTTACCCCAGGAACATGAGGCAACTATACTCGATAAAGAATCCACATGACACTTTTCAGCAGCCCTTTCAAAACATTTCCTCGGTGTCTATAAAACACATGTAAGGATAAGTTTTCTTTGGTAAAACATACAAGGATAAGTTACAATGTGAATACATGAGTTCTTAAAACCACCACGTGCAAAGCCACCTAAAATATATACATTTAAACATAAGAAGCTAGGAGCTTTCAAAAAAGAGCATAAGTAAAAGCTAAGAGTTCTTACAAATAGTGTGGCTTCTGTGAATGGTACTTGGACATTTAAAGAGCGAAATAGGTTTTTGTAACCTCCTCTATTGAAACCAATCAAATCACCAGTGCATGTCATGCTATTTGCAATGAGTATGAGGTGCTCTTTGAGTACACCTTTTGCAACCATCCTCACAGATGTTGAGAGGCGCTGCAAAGCCAATTTAAGTTGAAGTTACACATTCATGAACCAAAAGGTTACAAATTATTTATTAATTAGTATATTCTATAGGAGCATCAACATTCAAAACTTTTCCATCCTTGTTTACCACGATAATGTGATTAATGAGCAAACCAATTACGACAACAATCTGGCAACACATGCCCACAAATGCAAAAACAGATTAAGTTTGATTAAAATCAGAAAGAAAACACAAGAAAGACAGTACCAACACATAGAAGAAAAGATCATACAAATCATCTAGTATGAGAGAAAGTAAGAATAAAGGATCACAGTGAAAGCAGACTATGAATCCTCTTCAAAAATGTTGTAGATGAGCCTTACATCAAAGATGCCACCAGTCTTGGAGGAAAACAAACACTAAATAGCAATCAAGTCCTTGGTTTTTTTTTCCCTCTCTCCTTTGGGCTTAGATGATCCATATAATGGAGTTTTTTTTTCCATGCAGTTGTATGCTCGCATTGATTGCTAGAGAGGAATGTTTGACCCTCCTCATGTACCCAACATAGCAGGATGAGTGGGCTTGATTAATATCCAAACTGGGGAGTAATCATAAAGAAATGAGATGTTTCTATGCTCTATTTTTAGCTTGAACTCCTACACAGGTATGTCATTTTGAATGACCTTTCTTTTTTTGATATCTGCCTTTTGACTATTTTTCCAAAAGCAACAATTTTGACTAGCATGAAAGGAAATGATGATTCAAAATTTACTTTCTTATTATTCAAAAAAATTGCACAGGATGATTAGGAAGGCATTTTCATGGATGAAATAGACAGGATGCATAAAATGTTTATAATTTATTAAACTGCAGAGAGAGGCAATGAGTGCTACCTGAACTGCTTGATCAAATGCACACGAAATACCAAGTAATTCCTTGACTTGCTTTATCCCATAAGGAATTGATCTCCTTGTATCAATTAAATGGATTACAGGAAGGCAGGAATCCATAACAATCCTCCAAGCATCACCATTTTTCTTGACAACCGTTTTCTCAAGCAAAACTTCCAGAGCCACCTCACCTTTTTGAGTCTTACAAGTGTATGTCGTGGTATCTGGACTAATCCATATCACGTTGGATGAGTACACTCGAGGATCACCTATCATATTGGGCAGAGAGAGAGAGAGAGAGATTCAAAAGCTTGAACTTATCAACACATAAAGTCAATACCCTATACATAATGAAAAAATGGAATTTAAGTTGGCAAAATATTAGGCCTCAAAGAACACGCCATTTATGAGAATGGTGTGCTTCTTGCTACAGTATATTAAGTTTCATCAGTTCGGGATTCGCCATCACATGCTTTTTTCATACAATTAAAAATCCTTATACCAATAAAAAGAGTGTACCCAGTGCACGAAGCTCCAGCCACTACAGGGTCTGGGGAGGGTCATAATGTATGCATCTTTACCCCTGCTTCCTGGAGAGGCTGTTTCCTAACTCGAACTTGTGACCATTGGTCACAATGAAGC
Source organism: Macadamia integrifolia (assembly GCF_013358625.1). Lineage (NCBI taxonomy): Eukaryota > Viridiplantae > Streptophyta > Magnoliopsida > Proteales > Proteaceae > Macadamia > Macadamia integrifolia. Next base: position 2,758,517 of record NC_056562.1, on the reverse strand, counting down.
AACCATACCATACCGTTGCACCAAGTTCTGCCTTTAAAAGTCCTCGTAACAATACCACCAAATAATATTCCTGTCATGACTATGAAGTGACCCCACTCTCCCATACTAACAGAGATACTGTTATCCTACTTTAAATTAGCTTCACTTTCAAACTGTAAGAGTATATGAGAGCATGTGTCGGTTGGAGGGCTATGGGTGACCATAGACCTCCATACCGTGGGATTATATTTGATACAAGCATATCTTTGTTAGTTTCCTATTGGGTTTAGGGTAGTTGTTAGCTAAGTTAGTTAATTTCCTCTTTTGATTATGTCTTCTCCTTTCCTATTTGGGTTATGACTATGTAATAGATAGTCTATCTATTGAATGAAAGGGGGAGTCACAACTGTGTCAACCACACAGTTGTGACTCTTTACATGGTAACAGAGCCATGAAGAAGAAGAAGAAGAAGAAGAAGAACCTGTGTTTGATTAGTGTTTCTGAAAAAAAAAAAAAAAAAAAAAAAAAAATTCTTATCTGTTTAGTGCTACTGATGCCCTCTGCTGGATTTCCGTTGTTCTCGTTGCTGCTAATTTCTCCCGATTTTGCCACTGCTGAAATTAGAATCTGGGTTCTAATCTACTATGCAGAACTGATACATCGATTTATTTGCCTTTGTTGCTCTTACAGAATTGGTCCCTGCTCCTGCTGCTTGCAAAAGTTCGATTTATCATCTCCAGCAGTGACTGTTCTTGGGAGTTTTCTCCTATTGTTGGCTGAGGTTTGTCGAATAACTAATGGTGTCTCTTTTGGTATCGTGGTGTCACTGTTGAAGTCTTGGAGTCAATGGAATCAATTGGCATGTGAATATACCTCGAATCCCTGGGTTATCGAAACACTTGATTACCCTGGTTTCACAGCTGTGAGGTTGAACACAACCTTGCAAACTTGGTTATGTTGCTGGTTGCGTGAAGCAGATATCCACAATATTTCAGATTGGATTTGGCTGGTTGTTTTGTCTTTATCTCTTAACACTATTGTTGATTTCCATAATTACCCCTCCTTTAATCCTCAATTCCAATATATCCTTTAGTTATTTTCCCTTCCAAGTTTGCCCTTATATCATAGGTTTATCAAATGGGTTTATCTTTGCTGCTGCTGGTTTGGTTTAACATGGGATTGGTTTCTAATATTTCCTATTTTTCACTTAGTTTTCACATAAATACCCCTCTCCTAGTCCCATCAAATGAGTAAGTCATCAAGTCTTTCCATCTTGTCATAATTGCTTTATGGTTGATTTCAAATTCAGATTACCCCTCCATTACCCTCTTATTTACACCCTGCCATTGAGTGTTTTTCCATCGAGGTTATTACTAGTTGCCATTATATTTTGGTCAATTCCTAGTTTATCCTTTGGCCTTGGATCGTGAATTTATTTGAAGTTCCCTTTTATTACAAAACACTCTTTAATGGAACTTTAGCTGGTCTAATGCGGAACCGGAGCTTGAAAACACTGTTCGGTTCGCTTATGAGCCCACTGGAATGAGAGAACTCAATAATCAAGATGCAGTGGCAGTAATGTAAATAAACTGAAGTTACAAAGAGAGTGGCAGGATTGTGAATAACCAGATTAATTGAAGAGCTACTTGGGAGATGAGACCTAAAGGGAATTAGTAATTATCTGGTGGGGATAAACTAGGAAGAAAAATAAGAATATGGGATATGAGAGAATTAGAGGCAAAGCGAAGGGTATAACAGGAAATCAGAATAAAAGACAAATAAATAGCAAACTAATGATTCTTCTTCAACTTTGCGTCAGAACCAGAAAACAGGCAGAGACCATCGGATTCAAGGAGAAAGAACTCCCTTGTATGAGCTCAGATCAATCTGAAATTTGGGATGATGGCCACAACTCACAGTCCTAATAAAAACAACACATAGTCTCCTTAGACAACAAGCAAACCAGAAGTTCTAGAGGTCTGAAACTGAGCTCTATGGTGTAAGGTTATGTTCAGACCTGCAACTGAAGTTCTATCCTTTGATGAGAGGGATTTCTGGAACCAGGGTTTGGGTCTCTTACGGAAGAGCAACCTTCAGACAAAGTTTCAGTTCCAGCAGATCAAAGGTGAGGGAGATCGAACCACTTGTTTGGTGCTGCAACTATCGCCCAGAAACAGGGGTTCGACCAGAAAGAGAGAAATATAAGGAGAAGAAGAACAGAAGAAGATGAAGAAGAAGAAAGGAAGGGAAGTCACACAAAGCCACAGTCACACAGGCTCTCAAAATTATTCCACTCAAACTTCATATTCTAAATCTGAATTGCTCCATTGATTACATGTCTAATATAAAGGATAATCAAAACAATTAATAGAAACTACTTTTTTTGTATTCGACAAAGAAAAAGCTTTACAAAGAACAAAAAACACACCTATCATGTGATGTCGTCCCAACTACAGAAGGGGGATTTACAGATTACTGCTTGAAAGGAAACTACTCTAAAATTAGAAACTAACTAATTTCAAAAGAAACTACTTCTAAAACAAAAGAGAATCAAATATACTAAGATTACTTCGCTAATTATCAACAACCTCCACAAGGCCTTTTGACTATCTCAGATGGGACTACATTGGTTTGGTTTTCAGCAGCATGGGATTCCCCCGAGTCTTCACAAATTGGATCCACCACTGTATTGCTTCTCCCCGGTTCTCAGTCTTAGTAATTGGGAGTACAGCTGGCTACTTCCCTTCTTCAGTGGGCATCAAACAGGGCTGTCCCCTCTCACCTTACATCTTCTGCCTAGCAATGGAAGTTCTTTCAAGGAGTTTGCAGCTGGCCACTTACCGAAATCCCATTGTTGTCATCCCTAAATGTAAAGCCATCAAGCTTACCCACCTTGCCTTTGCTGATGACTTGATGATCTTCTCCAAAGTGGATCTATCTTCTCTTGGGAACATCATGATGTGCCTTTCCCAATTTGCTGCCATGTCGGGACTTCACATCAATCTGACAAAGTCTCTCATTTTCTTGATTGGGATCTCTGATTCTGCTAAAGCCTCCCTCCTAGATCTAACTGGATTTACCAAGGGCCATCTGCCTGTGAAGTATCTTGGTCTCCCTATCATTCCTGTCAGGCTCACTGCTCATCACAGCTCTCCCATGCTAGACCTCATCAGGAAGCAGCTCCGACTCTGGAAAGGGGAGATCCTATCATTTGCGGGTTGGCTTGAGCTTATTAGATCAGTTCTTCAAGCCTCCTACATCTACTGGTCAGGTATCTATGGGTTGCCCGAAGCCATCATCTCCAAGTTGGAATCTATCTTCGCCTCCTTCCTATGGAAAGGTATAGAGTGCTCTAGATATCTTTGCCCTATTAGCTGGGCTGCTGCCTGTCTTCCTAAAACTGAAGGGGGGCTTGGCTTGAGAAGGATCAAGGATGTCAACAAAGCAGGTATCATCAAATAGGCTTAGAAGATCATCTCCAAAAAGAATTGCATCTGGGTGGATTGGATCTATTCGAATCCCATCATATCGGATTCCTTTTGGACTGTTAAAATCCTAGCAGATGCCACTTGGGTTTGGCGTAAAATCCTTGCCACCCGGGCAACTCTATCTTCAGCCATCCTCACCTAGATTGGCAATGGGACCAGCACCTATCTCTGGCTTGATCCTTGGCACCCCATGGGACTCCTGTATCACTCTTTGAGAGCCAGAAGGATTTATGATTCAAGGCTCTCCAAGCATGCTCTTGTTGCTGATATTCTCTCTTCAGGCATCTAGTCCCCCCCGGTCATTTCATCGATCCACCTTGCGGATATCTGGAACTCCCTACCGATCATTTCATTAGCCCATCAGCACAGGCCGGACGTCATCCTTTGGAAGCCTTCAGCCTCCAAATCCTTCACCCCTAAAGCAGCTTGGGATTTTGTTAAACTCATGGCCCCCTCACCACATGGCACCGTCTTATTTGGTCCAAGCACCACATCCCCCGCCATAGTTTCACTGCTTGGAGAGTTTTCACTAAATCTCTACCCACAAACCATTTCCTCATTCAAAGAGGTATCCCAGCTAACCCAATGTGTATCCTCTGTGGCACTGAGAAAAAGACTATAGAGCACCTATTCTTTGATTGTAGTATCTCTTCATCCATATGGAAAGGAATTCTTAGCAAATGCTGGCCAGCCAATAAGAGGATTCTCCCCTTCCATCGCGAATGGATTTAGGTGGATATGACTTTTCAGGGAAAGACTATCTGAGACACTATGGGAAGGCTAGCCTTCTGTGCTACAATAAATCAGATCTGGGTGTAACGGAACCATAGGAAATGGAACTCCAACTCTCGCTCTCTTGATGAGATTTGGAGCTCCATCTCCTTTGATGTCAAAACTAAAGTCTCTCGGCTTATTTCCATTTGTATTCCCTCTCCTCGAAACTGTCACATTGTAAATTCCTAGGATCTTTCGAGATCCATCATCAGGAATAGTAATACTCTCTAAGCTTGATTTGCTTTCTTCTCCCTCCCCTCTTCAGGGGCTGTAAGTTTTTTCTTTCTTCGTTTGGTAATGAATTATTTATTCACTCAAAAAAAATTTATCAACTACCAACCCTTGTTAGACCAGAATATCGGTTTGGGTTGGTTGTGTCTCGGCATAGGCCTCCATAGTGGGTCAGTTCGGTCCAACCAAGCCAAGCCATCTGCACCATAGTTGTGACCAAGAAAATACTGGTTTTGCTTGGTGGGCCGGATATGCCCAACTTATCAATTTGTTCGGTAAATTACTCGGGGCTCATATAGCCCATGCCA
>NC_056562.1:2753210-2753367 GCF_013358625.1 Macadamia integrifolia | reverse complement strand
AATGATATTATTGAGGAACGTCTTTATCAGAATATTTTTACTTCTCACTTCGGACAGTTAGCAATAATTTTTCTATGGGCAACTACCCTGATTGAATTATTTGGGCCCACTCATTATCAATGGGATCAGGGATATTTCCAACAAGAAATATATCGAA
>NC_056562.1:2679192-2753118 GCF_013358625.1 Macadamia integrifolia | reverse complement strand
AACAAAAAGGGGATTATTCAGAGCGGGCTCAACAGACAACAGGGATGGAATAGTTGTTGGATGGTTAGGACAGTCGTCTTTAGAGATTAAGAAGGAAGTGAGATATGGGATGGGAGTGAATACTTTCTTTTTTGGCATTTTGAATCTGTGAGTCGTTAATGAACCCACATCACTTGTCGACTCTATTCGAACTGATATTTCTATCAAGAATAGGTTCTAATAACAAGGTATTGAACCTATGGATCTATTGCCTCTTTTTTTTTATTTGTAATTAATTGGTTAGTCCTTTGAACTAATATATAAATAGAATAAAGATCTTTTCAATTAAAATTAAGAAGTGATTCTCACCAATCAACAGCTAGGATATTTAGTTATTGACTAAGCAAAATGAAAGAAACCTCCCCCCTTTAGAGGAAAACCAAAACCTTAGTAATTGGTAAGCGATTTTGAGTCAAGGGGTTTCCTTGTAGCTATTTTTATTTGAGTGGAATCCGTAATTGTTCGAATTGTGTTATGTTCTTGCCTACCAATCTTTCAATTTGGGATTGTGTTAGGATTGATGTATTAATTGCAAAATTGCCATCAATTTTGGATTAATTGGGTTCATTTGTTTGAAGTGGGTCCATGCTGAACCCAATTGAGTATTTTGACACGGGATTTCGCATTAATTGGGGATTATATGAAGTAATTACAGAATATATATATATATATATATGCGCCAAATTATTGCTGTGGTGTGGGATCAAGATTACCTCAATTTAGAATTTGAACTTTTTGGGAAAATTGGTGCATGCATGAGTGGTAACTGGAGTTGTGTTCAGATCTGCTACATGTGAGGGAAGATTCATATTATTATTATATGCTCGATTTAATTTATCGTCTGCTCAACATTATTTCATTTGAAGAAGTATCTGGTCATGTCTGTCCTCAACAACTATTTTATCTTTTGAAGACGGTATATTCAAACACCTAATGTTGTTTGGCATATTCAACTATCTAATGTTGTTTGGTCCCCAACAACTTGATGCTGCCTATTTATCTGTGAAATTTTCTGTGGGACGTCTGTTTGGAGAGATCTCTGTTTGAGGCTCGGGAGTGCTTTTGTTGTAGCTATTGGGAGCTACAGCTTTTCTTGCAGTGCCTTCTTTGGGAAGGTCTTTTGATGTAGATGTTGGATGCTACAATTCTTTTTTGAGATTATGTAGGAGTGCCTTCTTTGGGAAGGACGTTCACTGCTGTTGGAGTGCCTTCTCTGGGAAGGGCCTTCATTGGTATTGAGTTGCCTTCTTTGGGAAGGGCATTCGTTGGTATTGGATTACCTTCTTTGGGAAAGGCATTCGTTGGTATTGAAGTGCCTTCTTAGGAAGGGCTTTCGTTGGTATTGAAATGCCATTTTTGGAAGGATTTTCGCCGCTTTTGGTGTTGTTGATGGCTTTGTGATGGTTGATTGCAGTTATCTCTGTGCTTGTTTCAGTTCTTGTTGGTCCAAGCCATTGTTTAAAGTATCTCCAATACGATATGATACCCTCCAATATGTATCTTAAATTTAGCCGACCGAAACGGAAACCAATACTAAAACTTTAATCCTTAATCTTTAGCATATTCAGCGTATCTCTGATATGATACGTATCTTAAATTTAGCTGACCATACTTTAATCCTTGGTCCAAGCTGGAGCTTTCTTTTGCTATATGTATACTCCAGCTTGAGAAGTGTTAGTATCTGAGAGCATATGTCGGTTGGAAGGCTATGGGTGACCATAGACCTTCATACCATGGGATTATATTTGTTACAAGCATATCTTTGTTAGTTTCCTATTGGGTTTAGGGTAGTTGTTAGATAAGTTAGTTAGTTTTCCTTTTTGATTATGTCTTCTACTTTCCTATTTGCGTTATGACTAGGAACGTATATTGAATGAAAGGGGAAGTCCCAACCACACGGTTGTGACTCCCAAGTTACAATCTCAGTCTCCTCTTTCATTTTCGTTCTAAAATCTTTACACAAACATTGTTGAAATTTGATGAAGAGTGTTAGAAGTTTGTATTGATGAGAGGGGGAGAATTTGTGATTAACGCTAGCCTTTAGGGGCCTTTATGTCTTTCTCTTTATTTTGTTATGCGTTTACTTTTATGCCCTTATTATGTTGGTTTCTTCATATCTCCTCTCATTCTCTTTTATCCTTTGCATGGTATCAGAGCTTGATCCTTTAGTGCTGCTACACTTTCATCTTACGATCCTACTCCCTTTGTTCACTACTTTCAATCAAGATTGATTGAATCATCAAAAGTTCTTCATTGAGGTTTCTCTAGCTTTTCGTTTTGAAGGGGGGCAACACCCTATGCTGCTATTTGGTTGATTTTCGAGACTAGTTCATGACCAGCCTTAAGAACTAGGTCTCATCTATATGATTGCTGATCTACAGAGTGAAGGTTGAAGTTACAAGTTCAAGTTTTTCAGAAATTGATTTTCAGGGTTTTGAAATTTTGATTTTTATCAGGGTTTTGGGAAATCGGTTTTTCTGTCAGGGTTTTGGATCGATTTCTCATAGGAAGCAAGGATTTGTGAATCAATTCCCTTGGTCGGGGTTTTGGATCGATTTGATTGATTCCATTTGTCAGGGGTTTGTTGTGTGATTACTTTCTACTTTATTTGTGTCAGTGGCTCATGCAAAGAGTGGTGACTGAAGTTGTTTCCTCATTCCCTCATATAATCACAAAGAAGATACTTGCATGGGCTGCTAACTTTCAACAATGGAAGAAAGTTGTTCACTTGGTCTTGATAGGCCATGAATGGCCCATGATTAAGAGGATCTCTCACAAAGGGTAAACTTGCTAAGGATATTACATGGGATACTTTTGATGCACAAATTTTAGGGCTGCTACTGAATTCTATGGAGAATTCCATATTTCCATTGCTGATCTTGTTACTCACATCACTGTAAAGGAGTTGTGGGAATATTTGAATTTTATATATTATGGACATAACAATCTTTTTTGAATCTACGAGTTGTCCTAGGAGTTTTATTGGGTTGATAGGAAAGGTTGCCCTATAACTCAATACTTTGTTGACTTTAAACGGATGTACAAAGAATTAAACTCTCAACTTCCTATTAATAGTGATTTGCAGAAGATGTAGAACCAGAGGGAGCAGCTCACGGTTATGGGTTTTTGGGTGGCCTTGGCACAGAGTACTCTGCTCATTCTCAAATTTTGGGAAGTGACAAAGTAGCTTCTCTTGCAGACACTTTCTCACCAGTTCTGCGGGTATCTCATGAGAAGTCTAATGATTCAACCATTGTTGATAGTTCATCTCTTGCATCTTATACCCCTAGCCGTAGGACTGGTAGTGGTGGTACTCAGGGTCATGCAACTGGTACTGGATTCAGTAAAATACAAGCTTCTGGTACAAAGGCTACTTCAGATAGTTCAGGCTCTGAGGACATGTCACCATTGTGGTGACTAGGTCAAATCCAACGGTTCGGTTGGAAACTTCATGGCAGACCATGTTCACAACAGTTTGCCAATTCTGCAGCTAGTACTAAGCTCACGGCTACATCATCTCCAAAGTCTAAGGGTACAATAGTGATGATGTCTAATGAAGATTTTGCACGGTATACCCAATTTCAGAATTCTCGGTCTTCCACTACCAGTTTTGTTTAGACAAATAATGCCATTGCATGTCTCCCATCTAGTTCCCACCCCTGGATCATTGATTCAGATGCGTCCGATCACATGCCATTGTTTCAAGTATCTTTTCTTCCTTTCAAGCACCATCTTCCAGTGTTACTTTAGCTGATGGTTCATTAGCCAAAGTTAAGGGCACAAGCACCGTTTAATCTTTTGTCTGTTGACAAGTTGACTAGAGACTACAAATATTCTGCAACCTTTCTTTCTTATTCTTGAATTTTTCAGGATCTTACGACGAAGAAGATGATTGGTAGAGGATGTGAATCAGGGGGTTATATCTACTCGAAGACTCTTCTTTTGTTGCATGTTGAGTGCTGCCTCGGCTCACCAAATTCATTGTCGTTTGGGTCATCCCTCGCTACTTTGAAGCTTACAGAAAATTGATAGTCGCCTTAGTTCTCTTTAAAGTTTAGAGTGCGAGTCCTGTCAGTTTGGGAAACTTCATCGCATGAGTTTTTCCCTAAGAATCACTAAACAGGATGCTCAGCCTTTTGGTCTAGTTCATTCATATGTTTGAGGTCCGTGTCTAGTTGCTTCAAAGTTGGATTTTAAATATTTTGTTACCTTTGTTGACGATTGTTCTAGGGTCACCTGGCTTTATTTAATAAAAAATCATTTAGAGTTGTTCTCTATTTTTTGTACAATTCTTGCTGAAATTCAAACACAATTTAATACTCTTGTATGTGTTCTTCGTAATGATAATACCAAAGAATATTTTTCTGACCCCCTCTTCTAGTTTATGGTTCATCAATCTTCCTGTGCTGACACCCCTCAACAAAATGGTGCGCCCAAAAGAAAGAATAGACATTTAATGGAGGTCGCACGTTCTCTTCTTTTTTAAATGCAAGTCACCAAACCTTTTTGGGTTGATGCTGTTATAACTGCATGTTATCTTATTAATTGCGTGCCTCCATCTATTTTAAGTGGTGGTATACCTTATTCTTTGCTATTCTCTTCTGATCCTTTATTTGTTTTACCACCATGTGTGTTTGGTTATGTATTGTTTTACCACCATGTGTGTTTGGTTATGTCTGTTCTATACATCATCACCATCCTGGGCATTCAAAACTAGATCCCAAAGCCCTAAAATGCTTATTTGCTGGTTATTCTCGTACCCAAAAGGGGTACCTTTGTTATTCTCCTAAGTTGCATAAATATTTTGTGACAATTGTTGTTTCTTTCTTGAGTCTAAACCTTATGCTGAATCTTCCTTTGTTTCTTCTGACTTGGATGATGATCTCCCTCTCTATATTGTCCAGCAATTGATCCACAGGTTACTCCACCACCGCTGCCTCATCCTTTGCCTCTTGTCATTCGACATGTATAAAATCGTCCTATTCTGGTTTGTCCTCTTCTTTTTGTTCATGCTTATCTACTATTGAGAATTATCCTACCCCTAAGTCCATTGTAGAGGCATTATCCAGTTCTGGTTGGAGGGTTTCTATGACTGAGGAACTACTGGCTTTGGAGGACAAACACACTTGGGATCTGGTGCCGTTAACTACCGATAAATCCTCTTTGCTTCCCACTTGGTGTTTGTGGTTAAGGTGAATCCTGATGATTCTTTGGCTCCTCTGAAGGCTCGACTTGTGGCAAAAGGGTATGCCCAAGTGTATGGTGTTGGTTATTTAGACAGTTTCTCCATAGTAGCTAAGCTTGCTTTCGTTAGCATTTTGATTCCCCTGGCTGCCTTTCACAATTGACCCTTGTTTTTTTTTTTTTTTTGGATGAATAAAAATTCATTACCCAGAGGAAGAATATACAAAGGAGAGGTGACAGAGATGGGAGCCGAAGAACAATGAGCCTAATGTGAGCTCTCAAAGGCTTGGGGGAAAAACTAAAGAGGGGGGAAACATCGAGTAGGGGGGAAATGATGGAGGGAAGGAGACCTTAGGAGACAACAAATGAGCTTGTTTCTACGGGTATTTCTAACCAAACTGTGATGGACAGACCCAAGCTTGAAGCTGACATCAAAGAAAATGGCATTCCAAATCTTATCAAAAGAACAAGAGTTGGAAGTCCATCTACGAAGATTACGCTTCATCCAAATATAGTTGATCGCAGTTGCAAAGGTGAGCTTTCCTACTATGCCACATATGGTAGAACCACCAAAAGTCATGTCAATCCAGATCCATTCTCTAGACAAAGGGAGGATGGTCCTATAGGATGGCCAAACGGAGCTGAGAGCCTTCTTCCAAACAGAAGAGAAGGGGCAAGAAAAAAAAAAAAGATGATCAGCATCTTCGGTGCCATTCCACAATAGGCAACAAAAGGAGGAGACCTGGATGTGCTGGTGGATAAGGAATGATTGGGTAAGGAGGCAGTTGGAGAAAGCACGCCAAACAGTCTGTGGTAGGGGGTATGGCCTTTGAACTAAACAGTTTTATGCCAAGGAAAGAGGGAGGTCTTGATACGAATGAATTCCCCAACAGAGACAGAAGAAAAAGAGCCCGAAAGAGAGGGCGTCCAAAGGATAGAGGATGGAAGAGGGGGGGAGAAGAGAGGGGGAGACCAACCATTGGGGCAGAGGATGGAAGAGTCCAGAGCAAATCCGGGCAACCCAGACGAGTAGACTCTAGGGGAGACCAAGTCGACAAGGATACTAGATGGGTGCCAGAGATCAAGCCAAAGGGAGGAAGTGTATTAGTTGGATGTTAAGAATGCCTTCCTACATGGTGATCTTCATAAGGTAGTGTATATGGAGAAACCTCCAGGTTTTGTTGCTCAACGGAAGTCTAGTATGGTTTCTAAGCACAAGAAATCTTTGTATAGGCGCAAGCGGTCTCCTCGAGCGTGGTTTGGCCAGTTCACTTAAGTGGTTTTAGAATTTGGCCTGACATGGTGCAATCTAGCACATGAATATTTCTCATAGGGTATGTTGATAGTGTAATCTGTAATTAAGGAGATGACTCTATAGGTATAGAGAGTTTAAAACTACAATTACCGTAAAAGTTTCAAACTAAAGATGTGGTAAGGTTGAAGTACTTTGGGGCCATAGAGATGACTCGATCAAAGAAAGTCACTTCACTTTCACAAATTCTTGATTTGCTTCTAGAGAAAGGGATGTTAGGATCCAAACCTTTAGATACTCCAATGAATCCTAATGTAAAACTTACCGTTGATGAAGGTGAAGCTCTAGATGATCTTGAGGAGTATTGAAGATTGGTTGGAAATTGAATTATTTGATTGTGACAATTTGATATAGCCTTTTCAATCAGTGCTGCGAGTCAATTTTTAGCCTCTCCTAGGACTCTCATTAGGAGATGTCATCATTTGTATTCTCAGGTATCTCAAGAAAGCTCCAAGTCGTACTGTCATACTCTGATCATGGATATGGGTGTATTGAAAGTTTTTGTGATGCTGATTGGGCCAGATCTCCTGTTGATAGAAGTCAATTATTGGTTATTGCACCTTTGTTGGAGGGAATCTTGTGTCTTGGAAGATCAAGAAGCATACTGTTGTGGCTAGGTCCAATGCAGAGTTTGAATATCGAGCCATGGCAAGTCACATGTGAGTTGATGTGGATAAAACAGTTGTTAACTGAGCTTGGGTTTAAGAATAGGTCTTCAATGCAGTTGAAGTATGATAATCAAGTTGTCATTCACATTGCTTCAAATCCCGTGTTTCATGAGAGAATGAAACACATTGAAATCAATTGCCATTTTGTTCGAGAGAAGCTACAAAAGGAATTATTTCTACAAGTCACCTTCGCATAAGAGAACAACTTGTAGATGTTTTAACCAAATCTCATTCGAAATGGGAGGATTGATTATATTTGTAACAAGCTGGGCATGACTAACATTTACACTCCAGCTTGGGGGAGTGTTAGAAGTTTGAATCTGTAAAATAAGAAAGAAGAAAAAAGATAGAGTCACGACTTTGGGTAAGGGAGTCCCAATCGGCTGATTTGGGACTGCCCTCTTCTTCTCATTATATAGCAATGTCTATTACAAGTACCTATGAATAGGACGGCAATCCTAGTAGGACTAGAAACATAAAGACATAATAGAAAACTAATTAGCTAACCAATCCTAGTTGGACTAGGATAACTAACTTCTAGACTAACATCAGTCCTGGTAGAACTAGAACTTTCCTAGTTAGTTTAGGAAAACATCAAGGGAGGAGTCTGCGCAACCTGCAGGACTCCTCCTTCCTTCTCACAATAGTCTTCCAACACTCCCCTTCAAGCTGGAGCATAGATGTTAATCATGCCTAGCTTTTTACAAATATATTCCACTCTACCACACCCCAAGGACTTGGTAAAAACATCTGCAAGTTGTTCTCCTACACGAACATGACTCATAGAAATAACTCCTTGTTGTAACTTCTCGTGAACAAAGTGACAATCGACCTCAATATATTTTGTCTTCTCATGGAACACTGGATTAAACGCAATATGAATAGCAACTTGGTTATCACACCACAATTGCATAGAGGAAGTGCATTCAAATCCAAGTTCCATCAAAAGCTGCTTTACCCACATCAACTCACAAGTAACATGAGCCATGGCACGATACTCAGACTCAGTGCTGGACCTTGCCACAACAACTTGTTTCTTGCTCTTCCAAGACACAAGATTTCCACCAATAAAAGTACAGTATCTTTTAGTTGACCTCCTATCAACAGGAGAACCAGCCCAATCAACATCACAAAAACCTTTAATACGATTATGTCCATGATCTGAGTACAACAGACCACGACCTGGAGCTTTCTTAAGATATCTCAGAATACGAACAACGGCATCCCAATGTGAAGTTCGTGGAGATGAAAGAAACTGACTCACAACACTGACAGGGAAGACAATGTCAGGTCGAGTCACAGTCAAATAATTCAGTTTTCCCACAAGTCTCCTGTATTTCTCAGGATCTTCGAACACATCACCTCCTTTAGACATAAGCTTCACATTTGGATCCATTGGAGTGTCAATGGGTTTGGTCCCTAACATACCCGTTTTTGAAAGTAAGTCGAAAACATACTTTCTCTGAGACCAAGAAATTCCCTTCCTTGACTGAGCAACTTCAATTCTCAGGAAGTACTTTAACCGTCCTAGATCCTTAGTTTGAAAGTGTTGCTGCAAATGTGCTTTCAAACTTTGGATTCCTTCGACATTGTCTCCGGTAATAACAATGTCATCAACATATACAACCAAAAATATCCTCCTTCCATCGGACTTCCGATAGAATACAGAATTGATCATTGTCACATCTTAATAGCCCAAATGCAAAAACTACATCAGTGAACCTTCCAAACCATGCCCGAGGAGACTGTTTCAGCCCATACAATGACTTCTTAAGCTTACACACTTTTCCACAATCCCCTTGAGCAACAAACCCCAGAGGTTGCTCCATATATACCTCCTCATGCAAATCACCGTGAAGAAATGCATTCTTCACATCAAGCTGAAATAGTGGCCAATCAGACGAAGTCACAAGAGAAATCAAAACACGAACAGAGGCCAATATGGCAACAAAGGAGAAGGTATCCAGATAATCAACGCCATAAACCAGGCCATACCCCATTGCGACCAACCGAGCCTTCAAACAGCAAGAGACCCATCAGGGTTAACTTTAACCACATAAACCCAACGACAACCAATAGCCTTCTTGCCAAGAGGCAATGGTACAAGATCTCAAGTCTGGTTTTCTTCCAAGGCAAGCAATTCATCTTTCATAGCTGTCCTCCATCCAAGACTAGAAAATGCCTCTGCAAGATTCTTAGGAACAAGATGACAGGAAATAGTGGAAAGACAAGAATGAAAAGTAGATGATAGGCAAAAATAAGACACAAAGTCAGCAATAGGATGTTGGGTACAGCTCCTAACACCCATACGTTGTGCAATAGGAAGGTCTAAGTCAGAAAGAGGAATACTGGAGTAGGATCCATAGACGAAGATGATAAGGTAGGTTCCACAAAGAGAGGGGGTGTTGATGCTTCCCGAACACGACGAGTATAAACCTGTGGCGCAACTGGTGGAGGAGGAGGAGGAGGTGGTGGCAACTCTTCCTCTGTGGCAACCTGTGGATTAGAATGATGGATAACATAAAGTGGAAGATCATCATCCAACTCAGACAAAACAAATGACTCATTTGGGGAGGGTGTTGACTCAAAGGACACATCGGCAGTAACAAAGAATTTTTGAAGAACAGGGGAATAACATCGGTATCCCTTTTGGGTACGTGAGTAACCTAAAAAGAGACGCTTAATAGCTCGAGGATCCAACTTTGATAAACCTGGATGATGATCACGAATAAAGCAAACACAACCAAATACTCGAGGGGGAAGAACAAAAACTGGTTCAGAAGGAAATAATAAAGAATGGGAAATACCACCACACAAAACAGATGAAGGCGTACGATTAATAAGATAATAAGCATACGGCATCAGCCCAAAAGTATTTGGCTACCTTTATTTCAAACATGAGTGACCGAGCAACCTCCATCAAATGAAGATTCTTTCTTTCAGCCACTCCATTTTGTTGAGTGTCTGAACAAGAAGACAGGAGTATCATGCCACAACCAGCCATAAACTGAGAAAATGGACCAGAAAAATACTCTTTTGCATTATCACTACGTAGAATTTTGATATTCACATTAAATTGATTTTGAATTTCAGCAACAAATGCACAAAAGATAGCAAATAATTCAGAACGATTTTTTATTAAATAAATCCAGGTCATCCTAGAATAGTCATCAACAAAAGTAACGAAATACTTAAAATCTAACTTGGACGTTACAGGACAATGGCCCCAAATATCCAAATGAACCAAAGCAAAAGGAGATGCAGACCATTTATTAACCCAAGGGGAATAACTGACACGATGTAGTTTTCCAAAATGACATAACTCACATTCTAAACTAGAAAGAGAATTTAAACTGGGATCAAGCTTCTATAAACTTTGTAAAGACGGATGGCCCAACCAGCAGTGAACCTGATGAGTCAGAGTACCCGAACAAGCTATGGAAGGTGAATTGTCTTAAAAAAGATACAGTCCCCCAACTCTACGACCTCTACCAAGCATCTTCTTCGTCGTAAGATCCTGAAAAACACGAGTCAGAAGAAAAGGTTATAGAATAATTGTAAGCTTGTGTGAACTTGCTTACAGACAGAAGGTTGAAAGGTAATTATGGCAAATAAAGAACAAATGATAACGATAAGGAGGAACTAAGACAAACAGTGCCAATAACATTGACCTTAGCAATTGAGCCATTGGCCAATGTGACATTAGCAGAGGATTTCTTAAGAGAAGAAAATATACCAAAAATACCAGAAATGTGATCCGATGCACCTGAATCAATTATCCAGAGGCGAGAAGAAGAGGAGAGACATGAAATGCATTACCTGTCTGAATAAGAGTAGCAGTGGAAGGTTGATGTGCTTGAGTCTGAAACTGATTGTACTGTGTAAATTCTTCATTGGTCAATTTGACCATCTTACCCTCAGATTGTCCAGGCTAAGACGGTTCATCAACTGTAAGCTATAGCTGAATTGGCAAACTGCTCTTGAGGAGGTTTTCCATAAAGTTTCCAACAGAAGCGTTGGATGTGTCCTGGTTTACCACAATAGTGGCATGTGCGTACTGCCCCTGAACTATCTAAGGAGTTCCCAGTAAATTGTCCCTTATTACCACCATTACCTGTACCACATAAAGCTCCACGATTATTGTTGTTCTCCAAGGAATTCTCCCAAGATTCCCATAGGACTCAAGAAAAGGTATCTGCAAGAGATGCCACCTTGTCACCTCCAAGAATCTGAGAACGAACAGTCATATTCTGTTCCAAGACCTCCCAAAAAGTCCATAACTACAAGTTGCTCCCGCTAGTTTTGCTTCTTTACATCACTACTAATAGGGAGTAGAGAATTCAGCTCTTCATATATTCTCTTGAAATCAGCAAAAAAACTGAGTTAGATCGACCCTTCCTATCAGTCCGATAAAATTCCTAAGACAGCTCATAGATGCGAAGGAGGTTGTTCTATCCACAATACAGAACATTCAAATAGTCCCATAACTCCTTCACAGTATCGATGTGAGTAACAACATCAACTATGGAGTTAGCCATTGAGTTCAATAGATGCCCCAAAATACGTGCATCAACCGTATCCAATGTAATGTCATTACCAAGTCTCTCCTTTGTTATTTGATCCTGTTGATCTCGACCAGTCAAAACAAGTTGCACAATTTTCTTCCACTGTTGAAAATCAGCAGCTCCTGCAAGCTTCTTTTCTGTAATCTTATGTGATGATGAGGATATCACCTCAGTGACAACATTCTTTCCTTCCTTGTCAGCCATTAGTGCATAAAAAATCACAGAACAATAAACCAGAAAATCGATCTAACCTCCTTGTTAGACCACACAATTGATTGATCTTATATATTTGACCAATCAAGATAAGATGGCAAACCAAATCTCTAGAAAAACTTCAATAAAATCAACAACCAAAGGGAAATCAACTCAAAAGGATACCTGCGGTTGGGTGTACAATGCTCCAATGATGCTGAATTTTGGACTGGATGTTCTTGATATGATGTTAAAGAAAACCCCAAAAGGAATTTACAAACAGAGATCACACTAGGAAGATATGGAAAAATCAATTATGGCAAGTAGCCAAAACCTTTAACTCCAATCAATTTCTCTAATAGTGTGTAATCCAATCTTCAAACCAGAAAACCCCAACCAGCGATCACTCCTAACAGTACTATGATTGATTGATTTCAGTCAATCAATCCTCCATACACAAACCAAAAAAATAGGGGATGAAATCACCCCCTCTTAGAGAACCGTGGGTTCTTTTAAGAAGAACCAGTAACAGCCACTAATGGGATTCAACTGTTACTTAGTTGTAGGCTGATAACAGGAGCTGTTCTTAATTATTTAGAGATCAGACCAAGCTCTGATACCATGTAAAATAAGAAAGAAGAAAAGAGAGAGAGAGAGAGAGTCACGACTTTGGGTAAGGGAGCCCCAATCGGCTGATTTGGGTCTGCCCTCTTCTTCTCATTATATAGCAATGTCTATAACAAGTAAACTATGAATAGGACAGCAGTCCTAGTAGGACTAGAAACATAAAGACATAATAGAAAACTAATTAGCTAACCAATCCTAGTTGGACTAGGATAACTAACATCAGTCCTAGTAGAACTAGGACTTTCTTAGTTAGTTTTGGAAAACATCAAGGGAGGAGTCTGCGCAACCCGCAGGACTCCTCCTTCCTTCTCACGATAGTCTTCTAACAGAATCGATGAGAAGGGGAGCAGCGACTTCTCCCACCTTTAGGGGCCTTTATGTCTTTCTCTTTTATTTTGTTAGATGTTTACTTTTATGCCCTTGCTATGTTGGTTTCCTTTATATTAAATGAAGTGGGTTATCCTAATCTCTAAGGTTGTGACTCCCAAGTTACACAACAAAGAGAAGATATGAGTTGTCCTAACCTCTCTCTCTCTCTCTCTTTGATCCCTTACAAAGAGAAGGTATGAGTAAGTATAATATGATGAGAGTATCTGATTCCCTCATTTACTTGGTCCATTCCAGACTTTTAACTCCAAACTTCAGAAAGTCATGCTGGATGCTCTCATTACCAGGACACAGGGACGACATAGGGTGTTAGACTAGGCAAATTCCCCCCAAAAAAGGATTTAGGTACTAAGAGAAATATATTATTTTATGAATATTTTTAAATATACGACCGCCTTTTTATTTATTTATTTATTTATTGATTAAACAAACAGTTATCCTTTAACTTATATTAACCCAAAATGTAATATATTCTGTCAATTCCCATGTATAGAGAAGAATATTCTAAAATAGAGCATCTCAATTCCCATATAGGTATTCCCTCAACATTTGCCTCAGTTTCTTCTAAAGAAACAAGAGAGAGAGAGAGAGAGAGAGAGAGAGAGACTCGATGGAGCTTCTCGAAGACATAAAGTACCAAAATGTTGAAACACTTATGTCTCCCACTCCTCCCCTTCCTTCTTCTGGAATATAAAACAAACAAAATTTATTCATAAAAGGAAACATCAAACAAACAGCAGGCCACTCAGAGGGCATGAGAGCAAACCCAGAAAAAAAAAAAAAAAAAAAGTACAAAGTATACTTCCTCTATATTTCACCCCATCATGAAATATAAAACAGTTGCTGGCAATCTTGCTTCAGAAGCATCAGCATTCCAGAATAACTCCCTCAAAGTTAATAACTGCCTAAGAACCATTAATTCCTTCATGCATGAAGATTTCAATAGGCTTTTATGTCAGGGGTCAGGTCTCCATGGCCCCTCTGTTACCCAGTCTTTCCAAAGGAAACGGAAGGCATCCCCACTAATATTTTTCAAGGCACCAAGGCGGTGACCTAGCGAGGCTTTTTGGTCAAAGCAAGTATAGTTTAGGACCTTTCTGGTATGTTATATGTGTTTTTTTAAGTCTAATCACTTTGTTTGACTGTTCTTCCGACTTTAACCCTTCCAGACATAATAAGCTGCAACTAGGCAACATAAAAGCATAAAAGCATAAAACCATGCAGGAATTTAAAAAGTAAAGACGAAAATGAAACCCACTGATGTAGGAGAAGAAGAAAAAGAGGAGGATGGACTGAGGGAATTGAAGAAAGCAAGAAGATCGAGTTCTAGATCACAGATCTGATTATGTATCGAAAACAGGGAATAAAAGGCATCCTCCAGCCCCTTGTTTAGATTCTATCTGCTTTACAAGTGTAATGCCCCAAATTTTGGAACCTTAGATTATATATTTTTTGTGTTATATTCTAAACTTGCTTAAAAATTTAAAGTTATATTTCATTTAATAACTTAATGTGCTAACCTAGTGGTAATCAAGTGAAGGTCCTAGGTTCAAATCTGATTACTAGTAAGGATAGGGTTTTATTTATTTGATTACTTTTCTTTTATTTTTAAAACATTCTTTTTCTTTTAAATTTTTGTGGACCCCACCTTTTAGACAATCATGGGAGTGTGGGAGAGAGAGAGAGACGTGATGGGGAAAAGAGAGAGGAGAGAGAGATGTGAAAGGGGGAAAAGAGAGACGTGAAAGGGGAGAAAAGAGAGAGGGAGAGATGAGAGAGGAGAGATAAAGATAGGAGGGAAAGAGAGAGGCGTGGGTTATAAAGAAAGAAGAAAGGACCGTGTGTGAGAGAGAGAGAGAGAGAGGAAGGGGATTTTGGTGCCTACTCTTCTGTTTTTCTGCCCTCTTCAGGTAATGACGTCCTCTTATCTTTAGTTTTAGTCGAGGTTCTGCTGTTTTTCTTTTAGGGACCCAATAAGGGCCTTATTAATCCTTAGTTTAAGTTGTTGTTTCTGCCGATTCTTCTTTTGATACCCAATCCTATGTTGGAGATGTTGGTTTCTTCATATGTGATCCAATATTTAAGGTTTTTGGGACCCTCATAATGTAATATTCCTTTTAGTTTAAGTTGTTGGTACTAGTTCTTCTTTTGGGACTCAATAGGGGTATCGCAAATGATGGTTTCTTCATATGTGACCCAATATTTAGGATTTTTGTGACCCATTAGGGTTTTTCTTGGGACTCAATATGGGACCCTTGGGACCCAATATGGGACCCAAACCGTGATCCAATATGGGACACAAACCATGACCCAAATCTAATATTCTTTATAAAGGTCTGGGATTCAATTCATAGGGACCAATTATATTATTCTTTTTGAGACCCAAATTTATTATAGGGTATTATTAATTTCAGATTGGAACCTCCTGGACTCTTGGGACGCAAAGGGGATGTAACACTTTTGCAAGCGGAGATAAGTAGATTATTGTGGGATTACACCACAGGTGTGTGGTTTGATTGTATGATTGATGTTTGGTGTGCTCGATTGTGGATATGTGCTAACTTATACCCTTTGAATTGTGTTTATATGAGACATGAGTTTATAGGAGTGATTAATATGTGACTATTAGTGTGATGTATATTGATATTGATTTTTACATGGAGATTTTACCTATGTTTGTGTTTTAAAGAAAGTGATTTGATGAAAGATGATTTTTGTAAAAGTGTGAAAAGATAAAGTGTGTGAGGGCAAATAGACTGCTTCGTACTGTGGAGAGTAATTGCCACCCGAGAGCCATTGTGTTCCATTGAGCCACAGAAAATTATAGCCACAAAGGGGATGACGACAATGTGATTGTGTGATTTGTAAGGGGGCCGTATTTTCCCTCTCGGAGTATGGGCGGTGAAATTCAGTCTAATTTCTTTCATTAAAATCCCTTATAGATTATATTCCTCAATAGTAGACTAGTCTCTAGTAGAGTCTAGAAGTAATATAGTGTTGACTTGGGAATTTGAGCTTATGTCTCCTAGAGACCAGCCCATCTTTATTTATCATGGAGAGAATGTTCTAGAATATAACAAAAACCAAAACAACCTTAAGGACGTAAAGACCAGTTTGGACTCTAAAATATCCCTTAAGCCCACACTACAACACTCCACCTCAGGTTGGTACATACACATCTATCAAAAATCCAACTTGCCAACAATAGGATGAAAGTTTTTACACCGAGATTCTTAGTGAATATACCCGCTACTTGAGCTTCAGAGGTCACAAAAAGTATTCAAATAATGCCTTGTTCCAGCTTCTCTTTGATGAAGTGACGGTCAATCTCGACATGCTTCGTACGGTCATGCTGAACCGAATTATGTTTCATAAAATGGGTACAAGGGTAGAATTGTTTTCTAGGGAAATTTTTGTCTTGTATTCATCTTAGACTTTTCTCCTTATTACAAATAAAGTTGTCTTGTGTACACTAGACACAAGTCATTCATTCAAGCCAACATGGTATCACTCTCTCTCTCTCTCTCTCTCTTCTGCTTCTCCCGCCTCCTCTCAGTAGTAGCTCTTTAAACCACCGAGAGTCCCCCTCCAGGTCTCTTTCTTCTTTTGTGGCCTCTCAGATCCGTTCTTTACAATGATTTTAGAGACCCAACCCTCTTCTTCTAAAAATCTCGTTTTTCAGGGTTTTCACCCTAATCAATTTTGATGTCTAGGTGGTTCCTCCCCGCTTGCTGCACCAATCGACCTTGAAGATGTCCACGTTGGTTGCTACCTTCTACATTTGTGCCCTTGCTTAGCCACCCTTTTATCTCAGAGAATCTTTCTAAACATAGAACCAAAAGATTGAATTTTATGAGTTTTGTACCCCTTATCGATTTTTGGTTCCAAGGTTTTTCCCTGCTTTTTTGGAGCTGCTGCTGCCTGCACTGGGTGCTTCAGGCTTGTTCCAGCCAATTTTTATCCATGTGGCTTCTCTGCGTGATCATTATGTCTGAGGTTTCGACTACATCCATTAGTGGAGAAGGAAATTCTTCTAGCAGCCTTCCCACCTTCTTGCGTGTGCTATCAAGCTTGATGGTACAAATTATTTGATGTGGTCTTGCTCAAGCCTCATCTCTATCAACTCCTTTGGTCTTTATGGGTAACTTACAGGAGCCACCAAGCAGCCTACTACAACAAATACTGCTGTTGATAAATGGGAGTGTGAGAATTCCCTTCTCATGTCCGTCCTTGTCAATTCTATAGAACCAGAGATTGCCCGATATTATCTACTTTTTGTCTCTGCTGCGAAGATATGGAAGGCTGCCCAAGACACTTATTTCTGGGTCGGGAATGATGCACAGGTCTTGGAACTCCGAAAGAAGATTCATGAGCTCAAACAGGGAGAACTAACTCTGTCACATACTACTCTGAGTTATGCTACTTGTGGCAGGAGTTGGACTTTACCTACCACACCAAATGATGCTACCCAATTCAGGAAAAGGGAAGACAAGATCCGGATGTATGATTTCCTGGTGGTCCTGAATGTTGCTTATATTAGATTCGTGCTCATGCATTGAGTCGTGCTCCCTTCCCTACACCAGAACAATCTTATGCTATGGCATGGTTGGAAGATAGCCATCATACTACTTGACACCCAACCCCACAATGAGACTCCACAATCTGATGGTTCTTCTGCTATGGAAAAGAGCATCATAATTAGGAGCAATGTTGGAAACACCATGGTTGTCCAGCTGATGGTTCGGGAAAATGTCATGGTAAAGGCTGCAATAACTACTCCTAGGCCAATCACACTGAGGCATCTGCTTTTTCCCAGCCTGCTTCGTTGTCCTCCGAAGAGCTCTTTGCATTTCAGTGTCTCCTGTGACTAGGATGGAGTTGGCTCTGCTTGCCACTGCTACATCTGCATCCGTTGTTGCTACTGCTAACTCCAACCCCTCAAGTTTAGGAAACATTTTTTGTGGTCTTGCATCTGTATCTTCCTGGATTACCGACTTGGGGCATCATATCACATGACAACTTCTCTCCAATTTTTTTTCTCCGTTGCTCTGGTAAGGGCAAGGTTCATCTAGCTAATAGGACTCATTCCACTATCTCTGGAAGTGGTTCCATTCACTCTTCTCCCACTTTGTCCTATTCACCTGTTTTACATGCCCCCGTCTTTTCCACTAACACATTGTCCATTAGTATATTACTTCCAATCTTAATTGTAAAGTAACAATTTTCCTCGATCATTGTGTTTTTCAAGATCTGGTGGCATGGGCAACAATTGGTTCAGGTAAGGTGCACAGTCGTTTGTATTTTTTTGATGATGGATCCTCTTCGATCTCTGGTCATACTTTTCACACATCGTCTCCAATTTATGAGTTACTATAGTGGTATTGTCGGTTGGGGCATCCCCTTTGGGGACATTAGTAAGGATATTTCCTTCTTTTAAGCATTGTAATTCGAGTGATTTTAGTGAAGCCTGTGTTTTGGCTGTACAAACTCGAACAAGTTATTTACCATCAAATAACAGAAGTGCCACTCCTTTTTATTTTATTCACTCTGATATTTGGGGACCATCTCATCTTGTCCGCCTCTAGCTTTCGGTGGTTTATTACCTTTATTCACTGCCACTTTTGGAGTACTTGGATCTACATGATGTGGACCAAGGGTGAGGCTTTCGCATGCTTCCAACACTTCCATCGCATGGTGCAGACTCAAATCAATGCTATAGTGAAGGTCCTTCCATTCCATGATCTGGGGCTATCCATTTGGGGGATCAGCGTTGCGCAGGATGGCATATAGGTACGTCTAGGATCCTTGGCTTTCGTTCTCCTTCGGACCTTCTCAAGGGCTCTACGGCTTTCCCTGTCCCATCCAGGATCTTTGGTTGTCTTTTATGCTCGGGATCATCACTAGGATCCTTGGCTTTTGTTCTCCTTCGGACCTTCTCAAGGGCTCTACGGCTTTCCTTGTCCCATCCAGGATCTTTGGTTGTCTTTTATGCTCGGGATCATCACCCCCATGACAAGTTTGACCTCGTGGCATTCGGTGCATCTCCATGGGATACTCAGCTACTCAGAAGGGGTATCAATGCCACCAACCTCCATCTCACTATTGGTTTGTTATCACTCGGGAGATTATTTTCAATGAGTCGGCTCTGCACCACCTCTTCAGGGGGAGCATTCTTCTTCTTCCACATTTGAAGATGTGTTGCCTTTTGTAGCACCGCCTCACATTACTATCCTACCTCCTAAATAGGGAGGAGATTACCTCAGATGTTCCTTAAACTGATCTGGTTCAAAGGGAGACTGATGTAGTCTAGCCAAAGACTGGCATGCGTGTCTTTCTTCGCAAAAAGAAGATTATGGGGTTGTGTAGTTAACCAAGTTGTTAACAAGATTATGAGAACAATAAGATCCCAGATGATTGGAGGAGAAACATTGTGTCTCGGCTAAAAAAATAAAAAATAAAGGGGACATTCAGAGTTGTAATAACTATAGAAGCATAAAACTAATAATTCATTCTATGAAACTATGGGAGAAGGTTATTAAAGCCCGCCTAAGAAGAGAAACTAAGATCTCGAAGAACCAATTTGGATTTATGCCAAGTAGATCTACTACAAAGGCTATATATCTACTGAGCAGGCTCATAGAAAGTTCTAGAGCCCACAAGAAAGATCTTCACATGGGCTTCATTGATCTAGAAAAAGCATATGATAAGAGTTCCTAGAGATTTAATCTGACATCTCCTAGGGTGAGATCTATGGGAGGTCAAGGCAAGAAATTCCCGATTACGTTTCGGTTACATGAAAGATCGGCCTTAAGCCCTTATATTTTTTGCGCTTATCATGGATGAGTTAACCAAAAGCCTTCTAGAGGAGATTTCCTGGTGTATGTTATTCCCCGATGACATCGTTTTAATGAATGAGACTAAAGCAAGGACTAATGCTAAGTTGAAGATCTGGAGATCGACCTTGGACACAAGAGCTTTTAAGATTAGTAGATTGAAGACCGAGTATATGATGTGTAACTTTAGCCACTCTATAATGGACAATGAAATGGTGAGAATTTAAGAGAGAAAAATTAAATAAAGTGACTATTTTAGATATTTGGGATCAACCATAAATAAAGATGGTGATACAGAGGATGAAGTTTCTCGGAGAATTAAAGCAGGATGGACGAAGTGGAGAGGTGTGTCTGGTGTATTACGTGACCGGCATATCCTTATAAAGCTTAATGGAAATTGTATAGGACTATTATGCGACCAACTTTGATTTATGGGGCAGACTGTAGGGTAGTTAAGAAGTTCTATATCGAGAAGCTATATGTAGCTGAGAATGTTAAGATATAAGTGCGGCAAAACTAGAAAGGATAAAGTAAGAATAAACATATTAGACCTGACTTGGGAGTGGCCTCGATTAACGACAAACTCGGAGCTGACTTGGGAGTGGCTCCGATCAACAACAAACTCCGGAAAAGTCATTTGAGGTGGTATGGCCCTGTTCAAAGGAGGTCTGACGACGCCCCAGTAAGGAAGAGTGATTTGATTCAATTTGGAGTTAAAAGAGCTAGGGGCAGGCCTAAAAAGACCATAGGTGAAGTAGTGAGGAATGACATGCATAGTCTCGGCCTTGTCCCAAGTATGACCTGGATATAGCCTATTGGAGGGCTAGGATCCATGTTGCCGACCCCATTTAACTGATATTCTCCTAACTTGTTGGGCTGTCTCTTTCCTCTTAGTCTCATCTTCCAGTTCTCATCCCTCATCTTTTCGCCACCTCCTACCCATATTCCCTGTTTTGGACCCTTTTCTATATTGTGATTTGCATGGATCGATGTAGCTGACCCCATTAAGTTGGGATAAGGCTGAGTTTGTTGTTGTTATTGTTGTTTGTCAAAAGTGATAAAAAAATAAATAAATAATATTGTAAATTGTCACTGGATTTCAATGCTATGAAGTGGCATTCTTCTAATTTATGAAACCTTAAATTCACTGTATGACCATTTATTGTGTTTGTTTCAGGCTGGATTTGAATGAAGATGAGTGGAGGGTTTCCTACCATATGGCGTCACCCTCAATGCCATTGTGTTATTGAGAATAACAACTACACAAGGCAGCAGATTAAGGAATTATAGCCCATCAAAAAAATGGGTGTACACAGTTTATGAGGCTATCTCTACTACAGGGTCTGGGGAGGGTCATAATGTACGCAACCTTACCCCCGCTTCGCCGAGAGGCTGTTCCCGAATTATATAGCCCATCACACCTTACAAAAACCTCTTTCTGAAGCTTAAAATGAAAAGAGATAGCAGTAGGAATATTCGAGCCCAACAAAGGAATAACAAATCAATAATCACGTTGTCAGTAATAAAGAGAAAGCAAAGCATAATGAAATAATAAATAAAATAAAAAGAAAAACTATTCGTTGAAAAGAACAGATGGCAGCTTCAAATCTAAAGTTCAAACATGAAAATACATCCAGCAACTATGATACAGTACCTTTAACAATTGTCTCCAAAAGAACAGGACAGATGATGTTGGCCAGGATGTGTGAGTTACTCTCCAATGCATCAGCACTTGTATCTTGAAAAAAGAACTGTAAGCATGGGAATTCGGACCATTTCTCATCGGGTGATTGCTGAAGACAGCAAGATTCACTGCAACGAAAGAAACATAACATGACTTGTAGCTGTAGGAAACAACTGGAGTTACATTTGAAAGTGGACATATCTTATATACATCTTCTCAGCTTCGCAATTTTATTTCATTTATTAGTTCCCTTTTTCAATACTTCTTTGCGTAAGGCCGGCTTAGACTTTAAGGGTATGTCTTTCTACTTGTACATGCCATGATCCTTCTTTATTCTTACATAAGTTTCTCATTAGAAAAAGTAATCATGAGCCCAGAAAAATGACACCACCAAAAAGATAAAAAACTTGATTGATGACCCTGTAGGAGAGAGCAGTGATGGTCTCCTAAGAGAACAGCACGTTTTGTCATCTTAGCTCAAAATTTCATTATTGGAGACTTCCCCTTGGGGTTGGTTTAATATCCTGAGGCTTATGACCACAAGCAGACCTCATGCTACACAGCAACTGTGAAACTCAAATCTCCAGTCAAAAACCTACACCCACAACCCCACCCACCCACCCCCCCCCCAAAAAAAAAAAATGAACATCCAATCAATCCCATTGATAATAACTTCCACTTCGATATTTTGAACTAAGGAGACGACCAAAGCTTCCATCAAGGAAGACACTATCACAATTTCTGTAGGAAATAAACATTGAAAAAGTACAGGATAAACTGCCAGCATAAGGTAACTAAGGGCATTTATACCTTAGCCAGATAGATAAAGGCAAAATCCAACACTAGACATTTAGGCCAATCTGTATATTCTTGTAAGTTGTGATTGATCAATGATTGCCAAGATAGCCCAAGATTGTAGGATATACAGTATTTAACCATTCACACTTAAAGTGGGAGAAAAGGTTTATGTGTCCCATTTCTTATGACCAACACAAAAAGTTAGCCTTTAAATATTTAAAATTGATGGGAAACAGAAGCAGAATTTTATTACGGAAAAAGAATACAAGCAATGACAAAAGAAAAAAAGGTTCCAAAGAAGAGACCATAGGCCTACAGGGAACAGAAGAAAGCACCCTCCCCCTTCCCCCAAGATAGATTCACAAGAAACCTGACAGCTATCAACAACCCCCTCCCAATCCTCTTAGCTGCCAACTGGCAAAATGAACAAGGAGTGTATAAATCCAAACTCCTTCCCAGTAGAAAGAAAAAAAAGAAAGCAAGATAGCTGATAATATAAAGGTCTCTCTCAACGATGACCCCAGATTCTTTTTTGAGTGAATAAATAATTCATTACCAAAAGGGAAACGAGATTCTTATGATTAATTATTTTTCCCTTGTTCATTGCCTGTGTTTTTGCGGTTGAGAAGACGATCCCACTAAAGAATATGCAAGACCACAAAGGAATGAACCACAAGAAAAACTCTTCAAGGACTAAGGCCCATGACAGTATTTACTATTCAAGCAACAAAAATCAAGACAAAAACAAGGTCCAAGTTTTATTTCGTAACCCAATGCCAGACACACCTGAAAGTCAACGATGTCATCTTAAAAAGATAACCAAGCTTTTTCCTCTTCCGGAAGGAATTGATAGTTTCCAGACATTCTTGAAGAATCTCATGCATGCTCCTGTTCAGTGATTTCAACTGCATCTGTAGAAAAAAATGGAGATTTCTTTTCAAGCACCAAGTACAGCAATTTCATATGCACGAGGCTTGCACCAAAAGAATGCAAGAGGCACCCACAGACGGAAAAACAATCAAAATGAAATGCACCAACCTTGTCAAGATGAATATGACCAACAACGCCAGCATTTCTTTCCAAACTCCCAGATGAAGTTCGTTGCTTTTGATATCTGTAGTTAGCAAGATATCAGTCCATGTCTGAAACATGGAAGCCAAATGAAAGCATAAATAACCAATATACTGATGGAAAAAGAGGAAGAATAGAAAAAAGTCAGGACCAATGACGCAATGGTTCTCCAAAAACCACTGATGCAGTCAACTCATCCACCTCAAACTAGGGTGACCTTGATGTCCAGCATCAGATATTCAACACAAAGGCCAGGGCAGAATCCTTATAACAAAAACCCAATGACAAAGCAGTTGAAACAGCCTCTTGACATTCTCGGGGTATGGCTGCGTAGTTCTAGCCCACCCGGACCTCGCACTGCAGGAGTGCAAGACCTGGAATGTGCATTGTCTAAAACTTCAGCAAAATTTCCACAAGATATTGGGTTTTAATATTGTTTTGACTGAAACGACACAAGACCTTAGTATAAAAGGTAAGGTCTCAATCAAAATGGGTCGAAATTTTGACCCATTTTGAGAATTGGGCAGTACTAGAATGCATTGATAGCGATGACTGGCTGCATTTGTGGAACTTTAATTTTAGATTTAAAGTTGAAGATATAATACCACCTTTCCCAAAACTGATTTAAAAAAAAAAAGGTAATATTTTTTTTCTGTCACTGTAGGCTGATCACGAAAGCGGATTTAATTTTCATTTTTATGATATTTTACTTAAATTTTCTGGAAAATTTTTTATTTCTTTGCGAAAAAAAAAAAATCAACAAAAATAGGGTTAATAAATTTTGGTTGGCATTCAATTTTATATATGTTAGACACCATTAGCCGATTCACAGCCTCACAGAGTCACTTTTTCTGTCTGGAAGTTGTTAATATTAAAAGGGGAAGTGTTCTCTATCCAGGAGCGTGGCTCCTACGCTTGCACAAGACCTAATCAGCACGACCCCCCCCCCTTTTGGTTCGAACTATAGGGGACAAGGAGATCATTTTATAGGAAGGGCAGAGATAGATACAAGGGTGTAGGTGTGGAAGCCAAGTTCCTGGTCACGAAATTTTGTTCCTTGCAGAAAAATGAGGAAATTTTCAGTTTTGGTTTGAAAAATCTTTAAAATTTCTGAACACATTGTTGTCGTATATACAACTAAATATGCTGATTTGTCTTGTTCCATAAATATTTTTGGTAGATTAGAGTACTATCTTTTTGAAAAATAAAAATGGTTTTAACTGGGAAAAAACATGAGTTAGGGAGAAATTAGCAAATAGCTATATTATGGTTTTAGGAGTCTTAAATGATGTAGAATAGTTACTAATGTATGCCTTTTTTTTATGGAACAATGTAAGAAGATTGCACAATAGCTGCTCAGGGAGGTGATA
Organism: Macadamia integrifolia; assembly: GCF_013358625.1. Lineage (NCBI taxonomy): Eukaryota > Viridiplantae > Streptophyta > Magnoliopsida > Proteales > Proteaceae > Macadamia > Macadamia integrifolia. Next base: position 2,728,388 of record NC_056562.1, on the reverse strand, counting down.
GTGGAGACATAGTATGGAAGCATGACGCACAAATAGGAATGATAATTTAAAAAAAAAAAAGTCGCAACATAATTATTGTGGCAAGATGATTAATTCAGGGGGGCATCTAGACTAAATGGCATTTGGCTGGTGGCAACAAAGATGTGGCGAAATGCACCAAGGTCACTAGTGAGGTGAAAAAGGCAATGGAGAGGAGACAGATACCGCAGGCTCAATGGCTCATGCAACGAGCTGAATGACACATCAAATAAAACAGATTAGGGCTGATTCCTATAGCTCTAGAGCAGCTGCACTAGAGGCAAGTGGTAGTGGTTCCTCTTCACAGGGTAGAAATGGGGGCAGGAGGAAGAAGCAGAGGCAGGCAAAGTTGCCTGTCCAAAGATCACAGTGTGAAGGCAGCCCCAACACCAGTAGTAGATGAGGATATCATTGAGGTCCTTCAGCAGGATCATGCGATATACAGGATTCAGGATACCAGACAGAGAAAACTAAATCAGGTCTAGTCTAATTGGGAAAGGTAGAGTGAGAAACGCCTTCTCAAAGTGGTTCTTTTATCATAGCATCCCAGCAAATGCCACTAAGGAACCATACTACAAGAGCATGCTAGACATTGTGAGGAAGGCTAGCTCACGAGTGAAGGGGCCCTCTGCATACTAACTGATTAATGTTTATTTGCCCCAACAAAAGGAGCTAGAGGAGTACATTGATAAACTTAAGAAAACATGGGGAACTATAGAGTGAATGTTAAGTGTGATGTTGGACCAGACCCATTAGACAGTCCATCATCAACTTCATTGTTTATTGTGATGGTAGGACTGTGTTCCTAAAGTTTGTGGAAACATCCAAAGAGGATACATAGGATATATATATATATATATACAGGGAAAATGTTCTGTGGGGAGTGCGGGGGGCTGCCCCAGACACATGGGGGGGCAAAATGACTATCCCACCCCCTATGGCAATAATTCCTGCCTTGTTGATGCTTATATGTGTGCTCCCATTTGCCATACACTTGTGCAGGAGCCGCACTCGCAGACAAAAAACTCTCCCCATATGTGTGTGTGTGAATTTTTGAATGATGTGGTACAAGAGGTGGGGGTACAAAACAATGTCCAAGTGGTGACAGACAACAACACCTTTAAAAAGGCTAGAAAAAGATTGATGCACAACAATAGGTACCACCTATTTTGGACACCACGTGCAGCCCACTGTTTTGACCTCATGCTAAAGGACATGGGGAAGAGATCCTTGGTAGAGGGTGTGGACGAGGGGGCAAGACAAGTGACCACATTTGTGTACAACATAGACATGCTTTACAGATGTTGAGGGACAAACGTGGTGGAAATTTGGTGAGGCCTGGCATTACTCAATTTTCCACCAACCACATTTCCCTGAAGAGCTTTTAAGGCGAAGATGGTTGGTCTAAGGCCTAGAAACCATAGCCATAGCTTACTTGGGCATGTCTAATATCTATTCCCCAGCTTAAGGGGGAGAGTTTGAATATTGTTGTAAAGGTATAATGGGAAATAGAATGTAATAGTGTCATGCATATATGTTAAAATATAAGGGCATACTCATAATTTAGCTTTTTAAGTATCAATAACATAGAATGACCAAGTGTAGATCATGCTCTAAATCATTCTACCATACGACTTTCTCCTCCTTTTTGTTCTCTTCCTCTTCTCCCTCTCCTTTTCTTCTTCTTCATCTATCTTTTTCCTTCTTGGGTTCAGCCTACATCTGAAAACTAACTTCCCATTATTTTCACCATCAACACACAACTTGATCAATAAAGACAGACCATTAAACACATGGTTTATAATGTAGGACTAGATTTGAAAGTCAAACTAGACCCAAACTGCAAGATTTTTAAACTAAGAACAACCATAACCAACCCAACAACATAACAGAAAATCAGAATAATAGAAGATAGTCGAGCAGGCTATCGATTTCAATATGGCAGTACTAATCAGGTCAAACCAGCAGCAACCTTTGGAACTAAACCCAAGGACTGAAAGTAGTTCAATTGGATTCAAAACAACTGTAATCCATGAACCGAAGTCAACACAACAGCAAGATTCAAACCAGTCCAATCGATCTCTTTATTTCAGAAATTCTGTAACAAGAAGGAAACCAGAGAACAGAGACTTTAAATCACCAAATCTGAGACTGAAACAAGGATAAATAGTGACCAATATCATGCACAAAAATCAGAGGAGTCGATTGAATTTCTGGGCAGATTAACACAATCGGCCAGAACTGGAGAAAATTTCATATCAGTCAAATCCCTGGTCTGATGATCCTCAAACTAGGATCGATCCTTCCTCTAACCTGGTCTAACAGTAGATCAAAAGTTGAGCCTCATCAGGTGGCTAATTCCTCAGATCAGTGAGAGGTCGGTTGGGAGAAATCTGAGTTTCTTAAAATCAGAAAGTAAAAATAAGATCAGATCAATACCTGGAACCGTAGGGCAGTAATAGACCTCGTAATTAACCTTGAATACCTTAGAAGAGATGAGAGAAATAACTTGAATGAACCTCTTGGACTTCACGCCGCAAAGAGCCACCGGATCAAACACCAGTCCATCACTTTGATCACACAAAAACACACTCACAGGGAGCAAAATGCAGACGCATTATTTCATTCAAAAAATCGTGGGGCCTTAATGGGAGCCCACTCTTTTATTTATAATAATGATGGGAGTTTACAAATATTAGAAACTCACTTTAGTTTCCAAAACTGAAATAGGAAACTAAATAAAAGCAAGTCCTCTAGTTACAAAAATTAAAATTAGAAACTAGGAAGGTACATAAACTGAAATTAGAAACCAACTTTTTACTGAAATTAGAAACTAACTAATGACTGAAATTAGAAACTAATTAACCCCACCAAAGCTCAACTAAAAAGGAAACCAATGAAAAATAGAAACTAATTAGTAATCCCGAACTCAATCTTAAAGCCCCTCTTTTAGACCTATAAAAGTGGTCCAATACACTCCAAACCACATGGACTGAAGGCCCAACACATATACACCCCAACCCTAGGCATATTCCTAATAAAACAAGCCTATTTTGGTTAATAATCTGCATCAGTCTAACTATACCCAACTAATATCCGAGCTCCTACAAGAGAATGACACAGATGGACTCACTCTTTAGTTGTCAAAACCATGCTCAGAACCCAATTTCACTGAGCTCCAGTGCTAGAATAGTTATCTTCAAACATCCTATACTTAATCAACCTGCAATCCCTAAGTCTTAAAAAAGATATAGTTCTACACAGATTACAAATAATCCACTCCATGAAAGAGTTAAGAGCAACTAAATCCAAATCTAATTTCTTCCGGTTTCAACTAAATCCTCCATTTTTTTTATTGACAACTATGCAGCTATACTAATCATGCAAACAACTGTAAAATTGGAGTAATCTTAATATTTTTTGTTGAATTGTGATAAGGATGCCACAGGGGGCATTCCTGGATTTCCCCTAATCAACTCTAATTAATAGAGTAGGTGGCTACAGGGGGCAGTACTGTAATTCCTTCTCTCCTCTTTTTATATAAATAAAGAAGCTTGGATAGTCCTCTAATCCATCCAAGCATTACATTCCTAATTCAGCTGTTAACATTGTTCAAGTAAAATGCTAAAATGATAGCATGACTAGGCATATGCACAAACAGTACCCAGACAGGAACTCCAAAGCATATGGCTTAATGACTGAACCCAAATAAAACAAGAGCTATAAATGAAGATTACACTAGTTACAAAATTACTATATATTTGATCAAAAGGGAAATGTCACTTGAAGATAATACAAATTACATACTCAATCATAAAGTCCACTGATATATCCTTCAGGCTGACTCTCTTCAACTGATTCTGAACCATACATGCGGCATTTTCCCTACAATAATCTTTCCCACAACTGCAGTCATTCAGGTACAGAATTATACGTCGATCAATAGGCTCATTTTTGAAATTAACTCGAGAAAGTAGTATTTCCTGAAAATTATAAGAGAAAAAGCATTAAAAAACTAAATAAAACAAGTTAATAGAGAACACAAAGATATACGAATCAGGAAATTAACTGATCAAATGAATACCTTCATCATTTCCCACGATGAATTGCTGCTTGGAGAAGAATCAAGAACTGCCTTATATGCAGGATTTGAAATTGCAGTCGCAGCTAAAACACCAACAGGTTCACCAGCAGGATAGAAACTGTTGGGATTAGTAACAGCCTCCCCACCATATTCAAATTGGACGACAGAATTGCTACATACATCTCTCACAGTCCCATCATAGCATATGACAACATCCCGAAGAATGGCCATTAAATTCTTGAACAGTGTTCCCGGTTCAGTTAGTCCTCGAGAAGAACGGACAAGCACTTCCCTAGAAGAAATAGAATGGACCAACTCCTCATAAGGGTTCAAACCTTGAAAGAAACAGTTCTTTATAAGACCAAATGCCTCAGATGAGTATTCAACTCCATTGATAGGATATTTTCCCTGGAAAAATAAAGTCATATCCTCAACTAACGTCCTTGAATAAAACTTTCCCCTATCTGAAAGCTGCATGCCTAAGAAACCAAGTTGTTGGACGACCTTTGTAACAGCTGAATCACTTTTTGAGTCAATTAGACTGCCAAGTGTAGATAACTTTAAAATGAAGTTCACAAAAGGCAGTTTTAGGCTTCTCAAGTGATTTTCAACTTGCAGTTCTACCAGTTCATTATATGTTGATCTCAAGTGAAGTAGCAAAGGAGACATATCTTGAACACATTTTTGAACAACTTCAGAGTCCACTTTGGGAATGAAGAAATCTTTCAAGCCAACACTGAAACCTACTGAAAAAATATTTTCCATAAGCAGAGGCTGTACAGAATTAAATAACTTGACAGCCGCTTTTGAACCCTTTTGAAAGAAGACAGAAGAAATAACCTCATTGAACAAGGACTGGAGCACATCTCTATTAAAATCAACTTTCAATAACTCACTTCGACAAATCAAGTGTCTCTCCCCAGAACAGTCAAAACAAGTAGGAAAAACAGTCTGTAAGATCTGCAAAGCAGTCCACAAAGGTCCAGAACGGCAAGCCTTCTGCAAGGCAGGCTCTGGAAAGCCATTTGGAACAAACATGGCTAATTGTTGAGCAGCAGCTTTGTCAAAGAAATACTTCTTGAACATAAGCTTCAGTGACAATAGAGAATCGTTGACCAATTGCAAGTTCAGGTTCCCACTATGAGAGCTGCACAACTGTTTCTCCACAGTAAATAACTCCAACACCTCGGCCTTTGCAGCAAGAGATTGAGGATAGAATAAATGAACACAGTCACCATCAAAATCAGCACCAAAGGGCCCACAAATGAGAGGGTTGATCTTGACAGTGTGATCATTGTGAACATACACTGAAAATGCTTGCAATGAGTGCTTGTGTGTACTTGGCGGCCTATTAATGAAAATAATATCCCCATCCATAATTCGCCGATGGACAACTTGGCCAACTTGCAAAGATGTGTATCCTTTTGATCCTTCCCTCAGTGAATATGTGGATACACCATCTCTATATGTTAAGCACAATTTGTCATCTACCAACTTTTGCAAATGCTCCATGTTGTGTATGCTAACTTTCTCCTCAAATGTAATCCTTTGGGCAATTTCTAGTGGTAGACCAATTTCATCAATCCCTTTATATGCATCACCCGTTATCACACTGCGAGAAGAGAACCCTGATCCCTTTCTGATAAATAATGTTCTCATCTTTTCAAGCCATTCTTTTGTCGAGGAGTTATTTGTCTCTTTACTGATCCCAAGTCTTGTATTCATATCTCGAGATGCCTGATAAGAAATCCACCCCACCCCACAAGAAAAATAAGAATAAGGTAATAAAAACAACATTAAAAAAAGTGTACTAAATTATTCACAACAGAATTTAAGTAAATATGGAGAACACCCAATTGCTAGAGACAAATGTATGATTCCTCTACCACATACATAAACAAGCTTTGAAGACACCACCACTTGATGCATATTTGTAACATAAGTCAAAGTGAACTCAAATAATTAAACATTCATCACATTTAATCAATATAGACATGCATCCGAACTAATATTTGTATTTTTACCATACAAATACAAGGTAGTGAAGAGTCCAATATTACCAAAAATAAACCAAACAAATATTTACCTTCGAAGAGCCCCTAAAATGAAGATATTGTCCAATTGCTAATTGCAACCCATTAGCTTCAATTTCATGTGACTCAAAATTGGGAGCCCCTGATCTTGAACTCCTGATGGTTTCAACTTCCTTAAGGACTTTCTTTAGCATTGATACTGAAAGATCCTGGAAATCCAAACAAAGATTAGTATCAATCACCGATTTAAACTAACAGAAGCAAAATTTACTCAATAATATATGAAGCATGAGATTTAAGTACGAACTTACAGTAGACATGATACTAATTCCATCAGAAATGTCAGGCACAGATAAACAGTTTGGAGGAACAGGTAAATACTGCAAAATATACCCATGCTGAGAAAAGTGTCCTTTCCCAGCAAGCTTCGTTCTGGTCTCTTCAGGAATTCTTTTAAGAATTTCAAGAGCCTGCAAATTGTCACAAGAGCGAAGCCAAATGAATGGAAGCGCAAGAATATTCATAGTTTTCAAGGAATGTAACCAGAGAAAAAAAAAAAAAAAAAAAAACAATGGAAGGAAAATAAATGATCAATAAAAAAATAAAATAAAAATAAAAAAAGAATGAAAGAAACAATAAAATGCATCAAAAGATCCAATGCACTGTCAAGGAGGTATATAACTTTGATGAAACGATCTATGTTCCAAAAGAATGTCATAGAAATTACGCGGCTGAAGTTTTCAATAACCTTCAATCTTTATTCATATTGCCTTTTTATTTATTTATTTATTTTCCTTTTAGGTCTTAACAGATAAGAGTCAAGTAAAAGACAAAGGTTAAAACACCCAAAATCGAAACACTAACAGCTACAAGGATTATCAAGGAATAAGCCAGAGGAAACTGTTCAAGCGCTCCAGTTGAGTCTTTTTCTCCCAAGGTGAACATAGATTCTAATAACCCAGTAACTGGATGTCCTTTATGGTGGGTATGAGAGAAGGGAGAAATCAACAGAGACTCTAAATCATCACATTGAAATACTCCATGAGTAAAAATAACCCCAGTTTGAGATGCATGTTAACTTCAGAAGGTGAGTGATCTCAAGTAAGTGATTCTCCGGGTCTTAACTCCTAATCTGACAGTTAACGGACCAGTAGAATGTGCATGTCTGCTCTTTCTAGGGGATTATGCATCTTGACTGATTAGTTCAGCTGTTCCCTCTGATTTTCTCTTTCCATTTTCTCAGGTCTTAGCGGGTCTTTAGTAGGGAAAAGGGTTAATGTTGAGTGTTTCTTGGTGGGACATTGATGCTTTTCACATTGCGGTGAGGGTGTAGGGATGAGTTGGCTTTTGAAGTTGCCAGTGTATTCTGGGAGTTGGAAGGTGTTGGTAGCTGTTTATCTTTTTCCCATTACTTTTTTCCTCCCCTTCCCTAACCTCTGAACCTGTACATGCTTCAGTCATACAAGTAATGTATTTCCTTTTTTTAAATTGTCAAAAACAAAAAAATATTACTGTAAGGAGAATTAAATAACATATATGATCAGCAACCAGAGAGAGAGAGAGAGAAGGACCTCGCTAGGAAGCAAACTCCGTCGAAAGTTATCACCATAATGGTACCCATATCTATCTAAGAAGTCCCAGAAACCAGCTCGTAACATTGACCTGTGCGGAACCATCAATTCCAAATAAAATGCATCATCTTTCTTCTTTTCTTTTATAGACAATTGGGGAAAATCCTACAAAACAAAGAAGAAAAACCTTGATGGTGAAAAGAATCTTGGATAATAATCAAAGTGATGTTACAAAGTAGTTACTCAAATCAATCATGTCCCAGAAGCCTGTAGCAGGGTAGTTAAGAATCAACCCCATAAATCCACTTCCATTACCATTTGAACCCCGCAAATTAACCACTACAAACCAATATTGCTCTTTGGGAAGAAAGCTAACAAAGAAGAGAAGATAGAAACAACCAAATATTCGGACAGAAAAACATTGGCAACTTTGAATGATTTCCTTGGTAAGGTGATTCAGTCTACGCCCGTCTCACTCATATTCATATTGAAGTTGTTCAGTTGTGTCAGTATCAGATGGGGGTATAATTGTACATCTCTTATTTTTTCAAGTCCTTTAAGTGTAAAGTAAACTTTTTCTTGTTGGGGTGAATTAAAAATTAAATACCAAAGGGAAAAAAGGGAAAAAGAGGGGAGGGAATATACAAGGCCCAAAGGGAAAAGGAAAAGGAGGATACATCCTTAGAGGAGGAAGGGGGAGGGGGAAGTCAAAATAGACAGTGGCAATCCCCAGGAAATAACAATAAGCCTATTCCTTGGGGAATAATCAACTGAATGGGGGGTGGATCAATGGAAGCTTGAAGGAGATATCAAAGTAGATGGCATACCAAATCTTATCAAAGGATCTGGAATTGGAACTCCATCTACGAAGATTGCACTCCATCCATATATGGTATATGGCGGCCCCAAAGGTGAGCTTCACAGCAATGTCGTAGATAAAACTACTTGTGAAGGTGATGTCGATCCATATCCACTCTCTCATAAGAGGGAGGGGCCTCCTCCTAGCAAGCTAGCATTTGACGAGGACACGCTTCTAAATGATGGAGGAGAAAGGGCAGTCAAAGAACAGATGACTAGAATCTTTTGGACCATTCCAGCAAAGACAACAAGCAGGGGAGCGGAAGTGTGGTGGTGGATGAGAAAGGAGAGGGTGAAAGGGGATCGTGGAAGGGGAAAATTGTGCCTACTTCACTGCTTTATTCTGCTCGCTTCTCTCCATTACTTTCTTTCTCACAATTCCCCTTCTATTCTCTCTCTTCCTCTTCTTTTATAACTCACACTCCCCTTTCTCCTATTCCCTCTTGGTCATAACCCCCTCCCAAGGTTCACGGTATTGGGTTTCGACCAGGTTGTGACCTCTGGGGGGACCGAAATTTCGTGGGAAACATGGGAAATTTCGAGGATACCAGGGAATTTTTCCCGATATAATGGAAACTTAGGTTTCGACCCCCAAACAGTGTTTTTTTTTGTCTATTTTTTGTGTACAGCATATTTTAAACATTTCTAACACATTCACATCATTAGTTTCATTAAAAAAAAAAAAAAGTCTTACTTGTGTGGTGAACCAAAGGTTCGATAATCACTATGCTGACTTGTTGGCTTAAATTCTGAAACTTTACTACATCATGACTATATATAGTCTACAATCTATATCAAAACATAAGACATAATTCAAATGATCCAAAATAGATAAAAATATTACATCATCAACAGTTATCTATCAATACTCAAAAGTAGTGACTCAATTACTCGACACTTGAAAGTAGTGACTCAATTCCAAGTCGAGTGTCTAGGCGGTTCCATCCCACGAGCTGCGTACCACTGTAGATGTCATAGCCGCTCCTCTGAATGAGAGAAATATGTATCCCATGACATGTTATGGGCCCAATTATCTTGGTAGTCTCTCACCGCTCTCGTATAAGATTCATCATCAAAATTAGCTAGGTATCCCAGCCTAGGGAATGGGTTAGTCACAATCATAGGTTGTGGGCCTTGTGGCCCTTGTGGGTATGGCACAAAAGGTTGGGATGGATACGCAAAGATACCGTCAACAAAAGATGACCCACCACCTGTAGAACCCTCCTGTTCGAATGACGAAGAAGATTCACCATACTGTCCATAACCACTTCCATATCCAAATGATCCCGTGCTCTCGAAGGATGGTTCACCAGCATATGCATCATACTGTCCCGAATACCCATAATGCGATGCAGCTGATCCGATGCTCTCAAAGCCACTATCACCATGATGTACTGCACTAGGGCTCGAGTCAATAAAGTCTCGTGCACACCAATGCCTAGATCCTCCACCTTGTCCCAAACCCATGGATTCCATTGTGGTAGACAAACTAGATATATCCATGCTTTGGCCCATCTCATTTGTCTCATCATGAGGCCCAAACCTTTTACGTGGTCCTCTACTATAGCCTCTATGTTCTCGGGAACCATGATGTTCACCTTGTTTGGCATGTGTGAACTCAGTCTCCCCTGTGAATCTGACTAGATCTGGTTGTGGAACCGTGTCACTTTCCATGCCAACTAATCTTTCCTCTTCAGCTCGTATGGCAGCTACTCTATCACCGAAATCATACCCACCACCACCACCACCCCCACCACCATCATCATCATCATCATCATCATCATCTTGTGTCTGGTTAGGGGACCGAGTGTAATCTGATGAGGGGGACTGATACTCTTCGTCTTCAATTCCTCCTCAAATGGACGTGGTGACTCAACGTAAATTCTCCCCTCTTCTGACATATATTCTTCCACATTAACACCCATTCCTGAAGCAATTTGACTATTAGGCCGACCACCTGCCACATCTAAAAGTGGCTCACCTCGATCTCTAACCCACTCATAAAGGGGATCTCCATCATCCGACTCAAATTGGAAGATATCAGCAAGCTCGATTGGGGTAGTATCATTCTCCATGCCAAGGCGTATGTGCTCTTCTTTCAATCTCATATTATAGTGCACATAAACCAAGTCAGACAGTCGTGCAGCACCCAATCTGTTCCATCTCTTGGAGTGTATGAGGTTTAAAGTACTTCAATTGCGCTCACATCCAGTGGCGGAACATGTCTGAGATAACACTTTAATTGCTATTTTGGACAAGTTGGGTGAGTCTCTTCCACATTGCACCCACCATTCAGCTGCATAAACCAATGAGAGACTATTAGGTGGGTTTCTATGATGGTACATAGCTGAATATGAAAGAAAAGAACAAGGTCATTGGACCAACCAGCAGTAGTGGTATCTCGACCCGCAGCAGTAGTTGCGCGGCCAAAACTCCCAGTTCCATCCCTAAAGGCTTTCATCTATACGTGGGTACTAAGGTTAGCAACTTAATGTTCATACCCTAGGTTAATAATTGCATCAATTAATAACTTCAACACTCACCTACGTGCTGATGATATTCTGTGTGGTTGGGTTTGACTCAATCTTCTCCACCACGGTGTGGACCGCATCTATGAGATCATTTCTTAAGCCAAGCCTATGCTTGTATTGATACTTGGAGTTTAGGTAATAAGTTGAAAATAGTTAAGGTGAACAGTGGGTAAGCAAAAGTATATGTCAGTATTAATAAGTTCAATTAAGGTGAATAAAGCAAAACTAACCAGCCTTATGTGGAGAATGCGTGACCTGCCTCTCCCAGCGGTCCTTGATTATGGCAAGGACCTTCTTGTTACCCTTTCGGTTCACCGCTTCCACCTCCATCTTCATCATTTCAATGGTTGCCCATATGATTGGTAAGGTGGGTTTCTTCTGCGAGTCAACCAACTTCAAGACGCTCACTATCGGATCTAATGTCTTCACCACTTTCTTGACATCATCCCAAAATTTTTCACTAGAAATAGTGGCCCGGGCTGCTTTTCCTCCCTGAGAGTTAGATCCATCCCAATGAAACCACTCCTCAGAAGCAAACATGGATCTCAATCCAGACTTCGTCTCAAAGCTCTTCAAGGCAATATAGTTCATCGCGAACTTTGTCAATCCTGGCCTCACCAAGTCCCCACCACATTTTGTTCTTAACAAGTATAAAGCAAAGCCATGGTTGTACACATATGTGGCCACCTACCTCGCTTTCTCTACCACACATTTTACAATCTTCAAATTTCCCATATCTTTTAACATAAGATCTATACAATGGGCTGCACAGGGAGTCCAAAATATATGGTACATTTCATTGTTCATTAGCTTTTCCCAACTTTCTTGAAGTTGCTCCCATTATCAATCACAATTTGTATCACATTCTTGACCCCGACATCCTTACCACCTCTTTCAAGAGGTTGTAGATGTATTTTGCATCTTTCTTCTCACTGGATGCATCAATTGACTTTAGGAAGACTGTCCTTCCATCACAATTCACCATGAAATTGATGATGGACCGTCTAGTGGGTCCAGTCCATCCATCACACATCACAGTCACCCTATAATACTCCCACATTGGCTTCAGATTCGCAATGTAATCTACCAACTCTTTCTTTTGCTTTGGTAAATATACATTGTATATCCCATGAACTGTTGGCCCCTTCACACCTATACCAGCCCTACCAATCTCATCCAACATGTTTTGGTAATATGACCCTGTGGTCATATTAGCTGGAATGCTATAATAAAAAGCCTAGTTGGAGAAATCCATCCCCACTGTCTCCTTAACATTGGTCCACACTTGTTTCAATTTTAACTGTCTCGAGTCCTACCTTCGATATAGTGCAGGATCAGATTGGAGAACATCAACATTACGGTTACGTGTTGGTGGTGGGGGTGGGGCTGGGGCTGGGGGCTGGGGCTTGGTCCCTCACACTCTGGGACATCCTCAACAGAACATATGGCTCTCTATGTCTCAATCTCCTCCTCCTCCTTTGTGGCTCAGGGTCTTCTTCAACTGCTCAAGATGAACCAGCTCCCCTAGCCCTCTATACCCGTCTTTCCTCATCAATATCAAGCTGGGCTCTACTTGCTACAAAAGTCCTCCTCAATTGTTCAACCTCTTGTGTTGTTTGTACATCATCCAAGTCAGGTTCCTCATTGTCATAATCTTGCTCCCCCAACTCTAGTAATGACTCAATACAAGCATCATGGTATTCATCCCTAACTGCCCTCTTCTCCTTCCTCTTTTGCAACCCTCCTTTTAAATGCTCCAATATGCTCCTCCTGATCTCATTGGATACATTAGGGCAGCCCAACACATTCCTGTCCCCACCTGCTAGATGCCACTTTAATCTTGTGGCCCCACCAGACATGATTTTTTTCTAGCAATAATTACATTGAGACTTCCTCTTATCAGCTGATAAGGGTCTCCCATGCAGCCATGCAATGTCCCTACCTCTATCACTCATTATGCAACACTTGTTCAAACAAAAAAGAAACCAATTATAAACATATATGCATCCATAATGACTCATTAGAACAATTAAAGATAACTGCAAATACCCAACAAAGCATTATATTTTTTACCTATTTAAAAATTATTTAATTAATAAATAATAAATAATTAAGAAACATCACATTAGTTTACAAACATGATTGTAAATGCATTTGTAATACATTCAATAAATTTCTTGAATTTTCAAACCATAATAGATAATTTTTCGTAATTATTTACATTTTTAAAATAATTTCAGCATATATTTAATGAATTTTCGAAATTAAAAAAAAATAATAGCAAAAAAAAAAAAAAAAACTGAAACCATCAACTTGTAGATCGGCTGATGATGTTCAACATATATTAAGTTGAACACCACAGACCAACTATTAACCCATTTTTTTTTTCAAAAAAAATGTTGTATGTAAATGCATTTTTAAAAACAGCAAATAAAAAAACAAACATTAACATGCAAAAAAAAATTCAGCCACCGTGAATGCGTAGGTCGGGTCCTCTTAAGCAACATATAAAAAATTGACATGATTCGACCATATTTACTAACATATTATATAAAAACAATGATTAGTGGCAAACTTAGAACTTACCTTTTTGGTCCAAGATACCTTTCTTGTGTAGAGGAAGCACCAATCACTCTTAGATTCAACTTTAGTAGTAAAAAAAATGAAAATCCCCACTATTTCCCCCAGTTTTCGACACTTGGGAGAAAAAAATCACAAGAGATGGTCGAAATATGTGGAAACAGAGAATGGCTTCTGTTTCAAACAACTTAAATAGGACCTGGTTCAACCCAAATAGTCGAACCAGGTCGAAAATGTCGAAATTTGGGAATTTTGGTCGAAACCTGTTAAAACCAGGTCGAAACAGGAGATTATTAAAAAATCCCCTATGGTTTCGTTTCGACCTATGTCAATACTTGCGAAACAAGCGAAATCGAGTATACGAACCATGCTCTCTCCCTCTTTTATCTTCTCTCTCTCTCCTTGCCCACACCTCTTTTCCTCGTATTTTCCCCTTCTCTGTCTCTCTCTCCTCTCCTACAAATCTCTCTTTTCCCTTCATTTTCTCTCCCTCCTCTTTTACAGTTCTCTCTTTTTCCCCTCTTTTTCTCCCTCCACCTCTCCCACGGATCTCCCTCTCCCCTCCTTAGATTTGTCTAATATGGGTGGGGTCCACAACAATTTAAAAGAAAAGAACAAAAAAGAGAAGAAAAGAAAAAATCTAAATAAAACCCCCTTACTACTAACAAGATTTGAACCTAGGACCTCTAGATAGACAAAGTATTAATCACTATGCTAACTCATTAGGTCATTAAACAGAGCCTGACTTTAAATATTTAAGCAAGTTTAGAGAATAACATAAAAGAGATCTATTCTAAGGTTCCAAACTTCGGGCATTACAATTTCAGTTTGTTAGATGGGGTAATGACTAGTGTCAAATATGACACCAGCCCTCTTTAATTATAATAACGGAGAGAAAATTCTAGAGAACTACAAAAACCATTAAACCTCTAAGAGTCCGTTTGGCAACCGATACTTTCCCTAAAACCCAGTATTACAACACTCCCCCTCAAGTTGGTGCATATCACATATGCCCAACTTGCAGATAATAGAATGAAACATCTTACAACTAAGACCTTTAGTAAATACATCAGCCAGTTGTTCACCACTGGGAACAAAAGGCACAGTGATGAGACCCATGTCTACCTCCTCTTTGATAAGTGTCGATCGATCTCCACATGCTTGGTTCAATCATGCTAAACAGGGTTATGAGCAATCCTAATGGCAGATGTGTTGTCACAATAGATCTTCATTAGAAGGGTGGTAGGGACAGCCAAATCTGTAAGCAGATCATTAAGCCATAGGAGCTAACAAATGTCATGTGCCATAGCACGGAATTCTGCTTCGACACTAGAACAGGGAACCATGGCTTGCTTCTGGCTTCGCCATGTAACAAGGTTACCACCAACTATGGTTTAAGATCTCACTCTCACCCCCCTATCTCGCTAGTCCAAAAAAGAGAGATCTCGCCGAGATCATGTATTTTTTTGCAGTCAACTCGGTGGTTGTGATCATATGGTCTTTGTAGTCCCTTAAACTAGGTATTTACTCTATTTTAGGTCTTCCAAACACAATGGAAATATCAGCTTTTTAAAAATCCAACTTAAAATGGTACTTTAACTTTGTACCCTATGTAAGTAGTCTCCAGCTCTTCGGACCCTAGGCTAGTATACTCTATTCCACAATCCACACTCCATAACCAACACACGACACACTATAATCTTAATTTAAAACACATCGTAGATAATTATTTAATCGAGTAACAATTAACATTGATGACTGATGAGTCATATTAACATACATTTGAAAATTTGAAATGACATAAGATAGGAATGGAGATCCTCAAGCAAAAACACCAAAATTCTTGCCCCTTAGTGGTTTTTCTCAAAAAAAAAAGTAGAGGTGAGATTTCGGCGAGATCTTGTCATTTTTACACCTCGCCTGTGATCTCGTCTCGCTAATCTAAAAAAACGAGATCTCGCACTGAGATCTCGTCGAGATCTTGAACCATGTCACCAACAATGGTGTAATAACCAACAGTAGACATGTGGTCATCAGGGGAAACAGCCCAATTAGCACCGTGAAGGCCTCCGCCCTAAGGTGATCATGAGGATAAAAAAGGATGCCACGTCCTAGAGCAGATTTCAAGTACCAGAGAATATGCAACACAGTTTCCATGAGAGTCGAGTAGGGATCATGCATGTGCTGACTAACCAGGCTGAAGACAAATGATATGTCAGGGAGTGTATGAGAAAGATCAAGTGTCCACGTCGAGTTCTCTCTACTGTCTAACATTGGTCCTCCTCAGAGATGAAACTCACTGGTGTAATTGCATCCCCTTCTAGATGCTTACCAAACTCAGTCTTCTCTGATCTTCGACACGTGCAATTTCTTTTCCTTCAATACGCCCTGCAATTTGTATTTGAATTCCTCTAATCTCTAATATCTCCCTGTATCCACAAGACCACCTTCTTGCTACTCAGTTGACCATTAGCATCAATAGGAGTCTCAGCCGGCTTACACCCCAACATGCATGACTCAGAGAGAAGATCAGACACATACTTCCGCTGAGACAAGTAGATCCCACGAGAAGATTTGGCAACTATAACGCCAAAGAAGTGACGAAGCTGTCCTAGATCTTTGATCTCAAATTCCTCATTCAAGTATCTCTTGAGGCAAGAGGTTTCTGCCAAATAACAATGATATCATCTACATAGACTACCAGGATAGCGATCTTCCCACCATATCTCTTGATTAACAAAGTACGGTTGCCATTGCTTTGAGAGTAGCCTATAGCAACCATAGGCTCATGGAAACACTCGAACCAAGCATGAGGGGATGGCTTCAGCCCACACAATATATGCTTCAGCTTGTATACCTTCCCATGAGTTTTAGTGCAAGTGAACCCAGGAAGAATGTCCATACACACTTTCTCAAGTTCTCCATGAAGAAAGGCATTCTTCACATCTAGCTGCTGGAGATCCCAATCTAAGTTGGCAGCATAAGCTAAAACAATACAAATTATCTTCATCTTAGCAACCAGAGCAAACGTCTCCTGGTAGTCGATCCTATAGGTCTAAGTAAAGCCCTTGGCAACAAGTCTGATCTTGTACCAATCCACTACACCAACAGCCTTCTGTTTTACTGTGAAGATCCACTTACAACCATCTGTCTTCTTCCTAGAGGGAAAACACACTAAATCCCATGTGTTATTCTTCATTAGAGCCTACATATCTTCAACCATTGCTTCCTGCCATTGTGAGTCTACACTCACTGCTGCCAGGTATGGGAATGGATACAGAGGATAGAGAAAATACAAAACTATAGTAGGAAGCAGAAAGTGAGTCATAAAAAATAGTTTTAGCAATAAGATGTAAAGTACAAGATCTAGTGCCTTTACGAACAGTAACTAGCATGATAGGGTGGATGCTAGATATGTAGTGGTCTGAGTCTACTATCTACTAATATAAACATGTATTTCTGGCCACGGCAAAGTAGGAGGATCACTCTCCCCCTGAAACGGGATACTGGTAGGGATAGCAAGTTCAAGAGGCAGCACATCCTCCATAATGGAAGGAGACTCCCCCGAAGAGGTGTCGCAATGTAGTATGACGCAGATTCGTGAAAGACAACATCCATAGTCACAAACCAACGATGAGTGGGAGGATGAAAACACTGATAACCTTCCTGAGTAGGAGCATATCCCCAGAAAAATGCACGGAGACCATGATGATGAAACTTTTGTATAAGGATAATGATCGCGAGCATAGGAAATACAACTGAATACTTTAGAAGGAAGGAAAAAAGCAGCGGAACCTTGGAGAAGATCCAGAGGGGAGCGGAAGGAATGGACCCAGGCTTCGGTAGATAAGAAAGGCAGCAGTGAGAATCGTGTCACTCTAATACTAGGGAGGAACATGCATCTCAAACATAAGAGAGCAAGCTACCTCACAAAGGTGGTGATTCTTCCACTTAGCAACCCCATGCTAAGCCAGAGTATCCACATAACTAGCTAAATGTATCATCCCATGATCGGAAAGCTAAGCCTGAAAGGACCCTTTGAAGTATTCATAGCCATTGTCGCTTCGAAGAATTTTAATGGTAGCATTGAACTGAGTCTTAACCATACGGTGAAACTGTTGAAAGCAATAGAAGGTATCGCCCTTGGTTCGCATCATATAAACCCAAGCGGTTCGAAAATGACAATCAATAAAAGAGACAAACCACCGATAACCATTAACAGACACAGTGGGACAGACCCTAAATATTAGAATGTATCCATGAAAAAGCAGTGGCGCTTTTGTTTCCATAAACAAAATAATTTATCCGAGTTTATTTGGCCAAAACACATACCTCACAAAAAAACTCGAATTACAATTTTTTAAAGGAAAAACCTAGCTAAAGTTCCCAAAGGGGAATGCCCCAACCGACGATGACACTATAATAACTCAAAGATGGGAGGTGTCATGGAAGATGTCTGAAGAGCCTGACTAGAGACCAATTCCAAGTCATCATCAAGCAAATACAAACCACCACACACCCTACCAAAGCCAATCGTTGCCCCTATCACCAGATTCTAAAAAACACAATGAAATAAGAAAAGAACATTGCAATTAAGACTAGAAGTAACACCACTAATGGACGAAAGGTTAGTGGGAAAACAAAAACATGCAATACAGTAGAACAAGATAAAGAAGGGGTATAGCTAACAGAGCCCTTTCCCAGAATAGTGGAATAAGTCATGTTGGCCAACTTAACCTTACCATTAGCAGGAGTAGTGTACTATGAGAAAAGAGGCAAGCGGACTGTCATATGATCAAAAGCCCCAGAGTCTATAATCCAAGGAGTAGAAGGAACAAACATAGTTTTGCCACAGAAGGAGATACTTGACCCAGAAGGGGTGGAATGAGCAGAGCTTGCAGTGGCTAGGGCAGGAGAGTCCGAAAGTGTCCAAAAGGCGTCGGAGGGCAATAAGCTAATCAGATGATAGCGAGATTGCTGAGGTTCTAGGAGCAGAGTTGTTGATGTACGATGTTTTGTATTCCATCACAGTTTAATCCAGGGAGTGTAAGGGAGCGCAGCCCCCTGCTCAAATTTTTTATTTGAGGGCAGTTTTGTACTTTCTAGATTAGGGTTTTTCTATATATTTGTAGAGTTTTTTTCTCTGTAATGCAAGCAATACTAAGAGGTGCGAGGGACGAGCCCTATAACCCTACTCTCCATTGATAGTGAAGCAGGATCTCATCTCACCGAGGACAGAGGCAAGCTTAACCTCGTAAATCTATGTGCATTGCTTGTTCTTATTTTTCAATTATCTTATGCATTGTTTTAGGGTTGCGTTTCTAGTTTCTACACAGAGTCAGGGTCAAGGCTTTCAGTATAGTTGACCTGCCCAGGAGTATCGGCACGACCCTTCCATTGCCCTTTTCCAGATGTATCAACAAGACGGTCATTAAGCTTCCATCAGTGCTCCTTGGTGCGACACTCATTCCCATAATAGTCGCACTTCACTGGAGTCCTGGTAGAGGAGCCACCAGACTGTGAGGCAACACTAAGGGACTAAATGCCAGAGACTAGTGTAGATCTCTCAATAGGAGTAGCAGCAAATTGTGGAAGCATAGTGGTACATCAACTGTCCTCAAGTTAGATCACAGAATAAACTTGATCCAAGGTAGGAAAGGGGTCACGATTCAAAAGCTGGGACCGCAGCTAATCAAACTCCACATTCAGACCTCCCAGAAAGTCATAGACCTGAATCTTGTCCTCTCACTTCTGAAAACGGGTGACATCTACAGGGGTGGGAGGAGTATACTCATAGAAGTCTATGTCAGTCCATAGTGTCCGCAACTCATATAGTACTGTGACATAGTCAGCCTTCTTTGCCTAAGATTATGAACCTTCTCGCAAAGCTCAAAGACCTGAGCATCATTCCCCACCTGGGAATAGATATCCTGGACAGACTTCCAAATCTTCGCTGTGAAGTCAATGAGATAGCCATATGAAAATTGTGGCAACATGGACTTGACAAGGCCATAACCAGAGAGTTGACACACTCCCACCTGTCAATCTTAGGACCAGTGACCGAACGCTTCAAGGTTCTAGTGAGGCACCCATAATACCAATGGGACTTGATGGAGATGCAAACAGAGCATGACCACATAAGGTAGTTTGTGCCATCAAGCATGATAGCAGAAAGAGGAAAGGTAGGAAGGGTCGTGGTGTCTCCTCCAGTGGAAACAAACAAGCTGGTAGACATGGTTGCTACTCAAGGGGTTGTGCAAATAGAAAAGACACTAGCCGAAGATAAAGAAAGCACAAAAAAAAAAAACAAAAAATGCTAGAAAACCCAAAAAATAATAAAGGGTAAGAACCATGAGAAATCAATTTTGGGGATAGGTATAGAACAGAGACCTCAAGCGGAAAAGTGGTTAGTACATACCACAACAAAGATAAAGGACACCAATCGCAACAAACATCAAGATGACTAGAGCATCGAGCAGGGAAAAAACATCCAGGAAATGGGAAAAATGATTTCAGAGGAAAAAAAAACCCTAAAAATCAATATGAAAAAAGGATTTAGGTCTCTCAGATCATTATAGAAGAGTCTTGGTAGTTTAAAAAGCTCCCACCATGAGTGAGAGAGAGAGAGAGAGAGAAGCAAATGAATAGAGATGGAAGGAGGCGCTGAGAGAGAGAAACAAGAAAGAGTGATGGAAGAAGAAGGAGAGCCCTGACGGTTTCGGATCCTATTGCTCTGATACCATGTTGGATGGGGTAATTACGTGTGTTACATATGACACCAACCCTCTTTATTTATAATAACGGAGAGAAAGCTCTAGAAAATTACAAAGACCATTAAACCACTCAGGGTCCTTTTGGCAACTGACACTTTCCCTAAAGCCATTATTATAACATAGTTTGTTATATTATAATGGCATCTGTTTCATTGTGTAACTCATAGTTGTCACAGAGCCAAGGCGAACCAAGGCGGTGGAGGGTTATCTAAGCGCTTAGGCGAGAAGCCACCCGCCTTAAGGCAAACAAGGCAACCAAGTGTTATTTTTTATTTTCCCTATTTTCTAACATTATTTAGTAAGCTATATACACCTTGTATCATAAAAAATAAAGATTAAGCAACATCATGTCATTAAAAATCAACATTTAGCCATATTAAATCATAAAAAATTAACATTAAGCCATTAAGTTATAAAAAATCAAAATTTAGAGAAATGCTCTTTTTCTATAATAAGTTTGACTAGTCAAATGATATTATTTTTACATGAGACTTTTTGTATTAGTTATAATATAAAACCAACTTTCCAACAAGTCTAAGATCACTTAAATCTGAGTTGTAATGACAAAGTTATGCTTCGATCAAACTTATCCTTTAGGGGGGCGAATGCTGTTAAAATCGCTTGAATGAAAATAATTTGATGGATATCAAAACAAAAAATTATTTTACCGAACTTTTGGTTTTTAGCAATGTTTTAACATGATAGAATTTATAAAATTTTCATAATTGAGAAAAACTCCAGCATTTAAAAATTGAAAATCGCCCCTATAACCAAAATCCAGTTTTTGTTCTTGGACTGGTGGGTTGACTTTTTATCCTTTTGGAATTTGATTTTTAAACTATTTTTATGGGATTCAAATATGGGGAATTTGCTTATTTATGAATAAGTGCCAAAACACAAGGCGACATGCAGTGCAGTAAGGTGATTGTCGCCTAGGCCCCAGGCAAACCGCCTAGACGCCTAGTCGTTGCCTTGGCGATGCCTTGACAACTATGGTGTAACTCTTAGTTTTTCCCATTTCTCCCCAACATCATCGGATGGAATAGAGTTAATTGGGGGTTTCAATAGGGCAGTAAGCCTGTAATCCTTTATGTCATGACACTAAAATAAACAAGACGGCGACCAGCAAATTTCAGGCCTAGCTGAAGTCAAGGAACCCAGAATGAGGCCTTAACTGCCCATATTTTATGTCAAAACCAATTATGTCTGCTAATCTAGGATATTTTTTCTTCTTTTCCTTATCCCTCCCCCTTTCCCCCTTCTTCTCGTTTAATTTCTTTCTCCTTCTTCCCATATTTTATCCTCTTTTTGCCCCTCAGTCTAGGCTGGGCAATATGACAATTGAGGTGACAAGTCACCTAGGCTCCAAGTTGCCTTGTGGCTAAGAAATGGCCTAGGCAAACCCTCAACACTACTCCTGTAACTGAACCCAAGTTTTTCCCTTTTTATTAGTGCATGGTACAATTTTCAGGAGTGAGGGTGGAGTTCTGCACTCAGTACTTTCCATTTGGACACTTTAAGCAGATTTTATTCATCGAAAGGTCATTTACATTCAAATGTATATACGTAACTGTCATTTAAAATACAATACCTACTATCACATTACTTTTCTTCCAATTGACATGCATCACACATGCCCCACAGAAAGCCCCCCCAGTACAAGTAATTAATGATCGTAATAAAACTGTCATCTTGATTATATAGCAATCACACGGAAAAAAAGTAATAACGGCCAGAGACAGTTATCATTTCCAGACACAGCAAATCACACCTCCACTTTATGAATTAGTGACATGATTCAGGGATGCACTTTAGAAGCCTCGTCAACAATTTGCAATAAGAATGGCATGTAACTAATTTCTTCAAGAAGAAGCAATTGGAAACCAAATCCATATTTTCACAAAAATGCTGGAGACAAAGGAAATGGGCTAAAGACTAAACAAGGAAGCTCATTACAAGCAAGGGCAAAACAAGTAAAATCTAGGTAGGGTTCCACAAACCCTAACAACCTATCTCAGCTGTTCATGTTCTCAGCCACCAAGAGAGCACCGCCATCAAGAGGGAAGCCATGGCGGAGGGGTGTTGGCCTTGCGGACGGCCACAGCCAAACAGGCAGCTGACCTAGCGGAGGTGACAGCCACGATGGAGGGATCCGGCCTTGAGGAGGGAAACGGCAAAGCGGCTGCCGGCCAAGCATAGATGGCAGCCTAACAGGCTGCTGGTCATGCAGCTGGCAGCAAATCAGCGTTAGCCAAGCAAGCTAGGCACTTCAGGCGGTGGCTGGCCTTGCGGGGCTGGCTGGGGACCAAGCGCCGGCAATGCAAGACAGCGATTGGGGAGAGAGCAGGCAAAAGGGACTAGAGGCGTCAAGGCTGCTGGCTGAGCGGAAGAAACCAAATGAACCTAGACAGGCCTAGTAGGGATGGTGAACTACGGGCTGGCGACCAAGTGGCAACTCCAACCGACGATGCTCCAACCAAAGATGAAGAAGTAGAGAAAGGGAGGTGAGGAGGATGAAAGGAGAGGGAGAGGGAGAGACTAGAGAGGGACAGAATGAAGAAGAAGAGAGAGAGAGAACAATGGCCACTGGAGATCCTTTGCTTGACAAAACCTGTTTTCTTCTTGGGTTATGGGGTAAAAAAAAATTGCTGAGTTAAGTCACTAAGAACTTTGTAAGACCAAGAAAGCCAAGGACAAGATTATTCCACCTGGACATCAGGTATTTCATAGCTCATATGCAGAGACAGATTAGAACCAGAATAAACAAGACACATTTAGAAAATACACTAATATAATGCATTATTATTCAATACAACGATGTATAAAGAAACAAAATATACTTCATTCGCGTAAATATTTCACAGTTTACCGGACAATATGTACATGGCGCATTTGAGGGCTTATCACTTTCACGAATGTCCTTGACCTGAAAAGTAGTGTGGAGATCAAGACAGTGAGGGATTATGACAGGAGAAAAACAGCATAAAGCTAAGATGTAAAAGCATGTATAAAAAGCACATTTCCCCTCATTTGCATAACAAACTAAGAGCATTTTGGATGAAGTTACGTTAAGGATTCTATAAGACTATAACTACCAGTGTTTATAGAAAGAGCAGAAGATCGCAGATCCACAATAAGCAAGCAAGCATAATAAGAATCAGTAAACTATTTGATTTTGTACCCTCCAAGAGAGAATCATTACAAAAAAATATCAACATAAGTAGATATACATACAGACATCCAACCAGACAACAAGAGGTAAACACTTAGGATGCTTGTTCATCCCTTTACAGGTAAACATGATAACCATGCAGGCTTTGACCAAGAGTGCAATAAGATGGACTGGGAATCTCTTATGCATAGCTCTTATCCAAATATATTAGTTATACATTTTCCCCACAAAGAGACAAAAGATAATCATGCGTATTTGAACAGCGCGAAATAATTTCCACATGAAAATTTGTCATTCTTTTTCTTTTTCATTTTCCCAGAGGTAGTCAGAAGAATTATATAAAAGGAAAGATGAAGAAGACACCTATCTAAAGGGGAAACCCCCAGAAGCTACAAAATGTACAAAAGGAATGGTCCTACAACAACACAAAGATTAAAACCATCAACTAGCACTGTACACTGGCCATGCACAAATTTTACACCTTTTTATGTTTAAAAGCGCCAAAAAAAATAAAGTCCTGAAGAAATAAAAACCAACTTCTTTTTCATTGCTGGAAGAAGCATCGTGGACAATATAATCCTCTGTCATGCAATTGTCCGCAGCTTTGACCGAAAGTCTCACCCCCCTGCCGCCCTCCTCAAGATTGATATTCATAAGGCTTTTGACACAATCAGTTAGGATTTCATTTCAAATGTCCTTCGCCAAATGGCATTCCCTCCCTCTTTTCTTAATTGGATCCACACCTGCATCTCCTCCCCTAAATTCTCCGTCCTTGTCAACAGGAGCTCGGTGGGGTTTTTTCCCTTTGGGGGTGGCATCCGTCAAGGTTGCCCGCTTTCCCCCCTCCTGTTCTCTCTCTCCTTGGAAGTCCTCTCCCTCTCCATTCAATCTGCCACAGACCTCCACCTCATCTCTCCCATTCCTAAGTGCAAAAACCTCCTTCTCACCCACTTGGCTTTTGCTGATAACATCATGATCTTCTCTAAAGCTGACTCCCTTTCCATCACCATTATCATGTCCAGCCTTCATTCCTTTGAAGCCCTTTCTGGCCTCAAAAATCAATCTCCTTAAATCCAATATCTTCCTCTCCGGTATCTCCCCCAAGACCAAAGATCACCTCAGTGCCATTATTGGTATCCCTTTGGGCTTCCTGCCTGTCAAATACTTGGTACTCCCCCTCATCTCCACCAGGCTCTCTGCCCACCACTTGACTCCCCTACTTGACCAGCTCCGTAAAAAGGCTACAACTCTGGAAAGGCAGACTTCTCTCTTTTGCAGGCCGGCTTACCTTAGTCAGGTCGGTTCTTCAATCCATCTACCTTTACTGGTCAGGTACTTTCATCCTTCCTGCTTCGATGATCAAAATCTTTGAGGGTCTTCTTTGCTCTTTCCTTGGAAAAGGCTCTGACTCCTCCAGATTCCTTAGACCCCTTGGTTGGAAAAATGTCTGCCTCCCTAAAACAGAAGGAGGGCTCGGGATAAGGAAAATTGTGTCAAATCATAAAAGTATTTGGGTAGACTAGATCCTCTCTGGCCCGCTCAAATCCTACTCTCTCTGGACGGCCCCCAATTCTCAAGATGCGTCCTGGATTTGGAGAAAAATTCTTGAATACAGACCCATTGCCCTTACTGCCATCTCTTAGTCGATAGGAAATGGGCAAGCCATCTCCCCTTGGAAGGATCCCTGGCATCCCTCTGGTATCTTATCCCACCTGATCACCCCCAAAACCATCTACTCTTCTAGTCTCCCCTCTAATGCCTTACCCTCCTCCATTCTCTCCCCAAATGGCTGGTCCCCTCCTTCCACCCCCCCTCCCCCTGGTCATAGAGTAAGGGATGACAAATGCATTTGGACCCCCTCTTCCAATGGGATTTTCACCTCTGCCTCTGCTTGGCCCTATATTCATGACCCTTCACCGACGTGGTCTAAGGTGGTCTAGTTCAAAGGTCATATTCCTTGCCCCAGCTTCACCTTCTGGTGCTGCCTAACCAACTGCCTCCCTACCCAATCCTTCCTCATCCACCATCACATTCCTGCCAACCCTTCCTGCTGCCTCTGTCCCTCTGGGATTGAGGACATCAATCACCTATTTTTTTTCCTACCCCCTCTCCTCCTCAATTTGGAAGATTGTCCTTTCATTTTACTGGCCATCCAGAAGATCTATCCTCCCCTTCAATCGAGAATGGATCTAGGTGGATATGACCTTTTCGGGCCCTTCCATTTGTGACTCCATTGGCAAATTGGCTTTTTGCGCTACCATAAACCACCTCTGGATGGAATGTAACATTCATAGATAGACTCCCAAATCCCGCTCTCTGGACAAGATTTGGAAAGCTATCTACTTTGATGTTACTTCCAAAGCCCAAACCCTGTATGGCCTTCTCTCCTGACCTATCCCTAACACCCCAAAAAACTCACATAATTACCTCCTGGAATCATCAAGTCGCTGATGATGCTGGCTTCCCCCCCTTGGTAATGAATTATTTACTCATCCAAAAAAAAAAACTTCTTTCTTTGCAGATATATACTCTTCAAAAATATGATCCATTCTTTTGGCACAAGAGAACCCTCAAGGTCGGCTGCATTCACATGGTATGATCCATCCACCAGCTTGTTAAGTACAGAACAAAACACGGAACTGAGTACACATGATGTAAATATTAAGGTTTAGAAAATTACACTTATTTAATCAATTGAAAGGAACTGAGATGCATGCACAAGCCTATAAAATGGTCTTGGCTAGTGAACAAGGAGGCCAGATATTCATTATTAAAAAAGAGGCTGAAAGTCAGTTGATGACTTTCCAAGTAAACAAAGGTAGGAAATTTTCAAAGCGCATGGAGAACTACAGCTGATTTATGAGAACGTGATGAACCGCAACCTCCATTGTGACATTTTGTCTTTATCAAAAACTGGGTTATCATGATACTAGCTGAGAATACTTCCCAACAACAACTTAGCAGTTTTCCAACTAAATGGGGTTGGTTACATGGATCCCACAAAGAATAAGATAAAAGGAAGAACCGAGTAAAAGGGGAAAAGATAGAGGAAAGAGACAAGCCAATGCAACACCGCCGGGCCATCCCACCTAAACGCAGTCAACAACATGGATATTTGCCCTCAAAACAGCTCTGTTTGATGTCATACTAGGGTCAAGCCCTAGCTTTTACAAGTCTTTCTTTACCAATTCATCAATGGTCATTTTAGGCCTGCCCCTAGCTCTTCTAGCACCATCCCACTAGATTTGATCATTCCTCCTTTTAGGAGCATCACAAGGCCTCCATTGAACATGGCCATACCACCTTAAGCGGCATTCTCTGAGCTTATCCTGAATCAAGGCCCTTCCCCAAACCCGAAATTATTCCCTCGCATTATCAATTACCTCATCATACAGCCGGGAAAAAGAATTTTAGTTCATAGACACCTGATCTGCCAGATAAATAGCCTTTTCAATTAACCGGTTCTCACTTCTACTCTTTTTGTGTATAAGAAATTCATGACAAAGGATGAAGAGAAGTGGGAGGGCGGAATATACAACCCCAGAGGGAAAAGAAAAAACAAAACCATCAAAAGATGCTACGTCCTAGGAGGGGATTCTCACTTCTAAGTTCTGCACATCTGCAATATCACCACAAAAGTTCATCACGGAAGTTTTTGATAAATTACTCAATACACTTGTATTGACACAATTGTTTTTCCATTCAACTACCTGACCATTATAGGTTTCCTTATGTTAAGAAGTAATATCACAGGAGGTTATTGTGGTTTAAAACTTATTGACAAGGGCTTATCTGCTAGTAGTAGTAAATCAAAAGCGTTACTTGTAAATATTGGTCTTTATATCTAAAAAACGTATAAGATCAGCAGTTGATTTGGGCATTCTGAACCCTATCAATATGTAGTCTTTGACTCCTTAACTTCCACTTTTCTTCATTCTATAGCACAAAAGGCAAGCTTCCCCGCAGTATCAAAATGAAGGAACCAAAAAAAATCATGTCGACCTAGATTCATTCTCTACTAAGTGGGAGGACTCTTTTGCTAAAAGGCAAGGAACAGCTAAATACCCTCTTCCAAATGATAGAGGAAAGAGACAAGTCCAGCAAAGACAGCAAGAGGGAGGGACCTGAATGTGCTGGTAGATGAGGAAGGACTGTGTGGGAAAGCAATTAGAGATAGCATGCCAAGTTGGGAAGTTGTGGTGGGGAATACGACCTTTAAACCAGAAAATTTTACACCAAAAGGGCAAATGGCCATTAGATCTGACGAAATCCCAAGCATAGGAGGAACTAAACGTTCCAATGATGGAGGGAAGCCATGAGTTTTGTCTTCTCTTCCACGATGACCAGAGGGCAGAGGAGGAAGGGTAACCCAAATGTCAGCTAAGGGGGGAGAGGAGGGGTGAGGGGACTAGGCACCATTGGAGATTATGGAAGAAACGAAGGCATTCCAACCTAAGCCAAAGAGTAAACGATCCTGGGGCAGACAACAGAAAGGGAATACACCTAAAGGGATCCAGGCATCAAGCCAAGGGAGGTTTAGCTGCCGCAACGAATGGAGGAGATGGCCCCTAAAGCAATGGGCCTCCTGTTGAGGATTTTGAGCAAGACCCAAAAGGCATAGGGGGCAATGGAAGCAGTCCAAAGGTAGTCATTTTATAGGGGTGAGTAGACCCAAGAGACCCGTATACTATTATACTTGGTCACAATCTTCTAGACGAGCTTGAGGGTGCTTGTGGTGTTAATCTCTTTGATTCGTCTTAAACCCAGGTCTCATTCAGATTTGGGGAGACAAACAGAGGCCAAATAGAGAGAATGGAGGAACTTTGATGGATCTACCCCGTTCTAGAGGAAGGTCCAAAGGAGCGACTCAATTGCTTTGATGATGGATTGCGGGATGTCAAAGATACCTGACCAGTATAGGTATGTGGAACGTAGCACGGATCTAACGAGCTCCAGACGCCCAACGAAGGAAAGAAGTTTACCTTTCCATAGCTGAAGCCTCTCCTCATAAGGTCTAGCATGGGGTGTGTTTGTTTGAGAGGAATTATTGGCCTATAAAAACTGTCGTTATTTATAACGAGTGATGGGCAGCTACAAGTACTATTATGCCCATACAAACAGATTTACCCTTATACCCATATTACAACACTCCCCCACAAGTTGGTGAATAAATATTACACATGTGCAACTTGCACAGTATAGCATGAAACAACTTACTAATTAAAACCCTTATTGAACACATCAGCTCGCTAATCACCCGATTTAACAAAAGGAATGCAAATCAATCTTGATCCAATTATATCTTGATCAAATGAATGATCACTCTCCGCGTATTTGATGTGACCATGCTGGACTAGGTTTTGAGTAATGCGAATGGCAGATTTGCTACAACAACATACCATCATAGGCAGGGGAACATGAAGGTAACCCATAGCAATATGGGGTTGCATAGAGTTGATGATAAGGGCCATCACCAAGCGTTATTAGAACTCCACTTCTTTTGTGAATCATCACATGTTGTAGGCAACACAATGTCGCCTATGAGGTGACCACCATAACCTATGAATTAATAGAGAAGTAACTAGAACGTGACCACATCGGATAATTGCTCCCATCTAGTCGAACAAAGCTAATAGAGAATGAAAGGGAAAGAAGGGAAATCACCGAGTCCCAGGACTCATGCCTTCAGATCCAGCTATTGTAGTACAAGATTCCGACATCGTTTCCACTCATGAAGATCACTCAGATTGATGCAGGAAACTTGGAACATACCATAGATTGAAGAAAAAACACATGTGATCTTAATCAAAACCATCTGTATAAGCCAAGGTAGAAGTCGAAGAGGTTCCAAAACCCCAACAGGTAGAAGTCGATAGAGTTCCAAAACCTTGATAGGTAGGAATTGATGGATTCCTTAGAGTGACAGGTAGGTTTCTTAAGCTGACATGAGGACCAATGTGGCTACAAAACTCTGTCAAAGAAATCGATTTGTGGCTAAAACCTTAACAATATCGATTTTGGACAAACTCCAATAAATCAATTGAAAGAGAGAAGGGGGTCTCTTAGATCATTATGCGGTAGTAAATGGAGAGACCAGAAAGGAGGGACATAGCTGATAGCCCTCGGTGGCCTAAGGAGGTCTCACCGAGATCAAAACGAGGCAAAAGAGGAGTGCATGGAGGTGGAAGGATGAACCGAGAGGGAGAGAGAAGTTGTGGCCTGCAACTAAGGCTGGGATCCCAAGGTGGATCTCTGCTGAGATACGATGTTTGTTTGAGAGGAATGACTTGACATGGCCTCTTTATTTATAATGAGTGATGGACAAATACAAGTACTAACATGCCCCTATGGACAGATTTACCTTTATACCCATGTTGCATCCATATTACAACAAGATGCAATGGTGGGCAGTTAACCTAGCAAAGATAAGAGGAAACCCCAGGCATTTAATCGGGAGGAGCCAATAAGCTCAAGGAGGTGGGCTTTAGATGCTTAAGAGACCACAGAGAGGAAGAGGTGATATTTGAGGAGGTTGATGTGGGGACCTAAGAGGCCTTCAAAGAAATGGAGGGAGAACATGATAAAGGATATGAAGAGGGGGTCCGCTTTAGAGAAGATCATGAGGTCATTAGCAAATGTGAGGTTAGTGAGCAAAAGGGATTTGCATTTAGAGATGGGGGAGATGAGATGAAGGTCAGTGGAAGATTGAATGGATCTGGAGAGCATCTCAAGGGCAAGGAAGAAGAGAAAAGGGATAGGAGACAACCTTGCTTAATACCCATAGAAGAGGGAAAGTAACCGGCAAGACTTCCATAGACAAGAACAGAGAAGCAGGGTGAGGATATACAAGAGTGGATCTAGTGGACAAAAACTAAAGGGAAGGACATTTGGAGCAAGACTCTAGAGAGGAAATCCAATTTGGGGGAGTCGATAGCTTTATGGATGACAAATTTGAGCAGGAAGTCCAAAACCTAAAATATTTTGGTTTCGACCAAACTCAACTGAAATCTTGAACCCTGTCCATGCCCTTTGTCAGTTCAACAAACCAGCTTGCCGACTTGTTTACCAAGGCTTTTTCGTTGTGCTTTTATTCAAGGGTGGTCCAAGCAATCCATGGCAACATTTATGCTCGACCTTGAGAAGTATATCAATAACAACAATAAACTCAGCCTTACCCAAGAATTTTTTTTGGGGTGAGTAAATAAATGTATTCAAGAAGAGGGGGAGGGAGATTACAACCCTGGAAGAGAAAACAAACCCTAAAAGGGTAACAAAAGCCCACATTGGCAAAGATAGGAACAAAGAAGCGCCAAGGCCCAAAGGGCTTCAAGACTCACATCTCCAATACATCACAAATGCCCACATGGGCTAAAAAACAAAGCAAGGAAACCCTTCCAAGGGTAGCCAAATCAAATCCAGTTAGGGTTTGTGAAAACCCAAACAAAAATCTCTTCTCTTCATCAAACCAGCCACCAAGGGAGCATCACCAGCAAGGGGCTGCCTCAAGGAGGGTACTGGCGTTGCGGAGGGCCACGGCCAAGCTTGTAACTGGCCTAGCGGAGGTGACAGCCACAACTGAGCGCCAGCCTTGTGGAAGGCATCGACAAAGTGGCTGCCAACAAACGGCTGATTGCCTTGCAATTGGCAACAAATTGACAGAAGTTGAGTAAGCCAGGCAGATCGGGAGGCTGGCCAAGCAAGGCTGGCGGCAAATGGCTGCAAACCATACGGGCGGGCTGGAGACCAAGCGGCAGCGAGACAAGCCAGGCGGAGCAAGATGGCGACTGGTGCGAGAGCTGGCAAACGGCATCGGAGGCGATGAGGATTATGGTCGAGTGGGAATCCAGACGAGCTTTGAGATCTAGCAGGCATGGTGACCAACGAGGCTAGCAGCCAAGAAGGAGGATGCTGGCCGAGCAGGAATGCAAATGAGCATAAGATCTAGCAATGATGGTGACTATGGGGCCAGCGGCCAAGACACGACTCCAATCATGATGTAGCTCTTGCAAGGGATGAAGAAACAGAGAAATGAAGGAGAGAGAGAGGAAGAGAAAGAGAGGCGGGAGGAGCAACCTAGCCATAAGGACAGCCAGGCTGCTCCAAGGCGGCAACTTCACTTAGGTTTCCCTTCGTTTAGTGATTCCTCAAGGGAAAGGGGCTCCGCCCTAGAACGGCGATGCCTCCTGAAAATAACTGTCAAGGCAATGTTAGCCTATGAGAGAGAGAGAGAGAGAGAGCTTTATCCCAACATTAATAAGTATATAAAAGAGGGTTAATAAAATTTATTGGCATGGGCTTATGTGCTAATAGTAAAAGGTGCTACTTATAATTCTGGTATTTTAATGTCTTATATGTGATTAGAGGATTTTGAATCCTATAGATCTGCATTATTTTGCTCCTTATTTTCCCTTTCTTAGGTCCCAAGTCTTGTTGAATTTTGTTCTAATCTAGCAACACCTACAATATCTAACTTATCCTAATATTTAATCTATTATTAGGAATACAAAACTAAAGAAGAAACATGAAGAATCAATCAATGCATTCACAGTAAAAGCATAGAACAACTACATCATTCAAAATCAAATAAAGAGAAAGAAAGAAACTAATGTAGGCTAAACTCAAAGAAAAAAAAATTCAGCATGAGACTAGCACATATCCGGATTGGAGAACAAGGAACAAAACCAGAATTGGGAGAAAATTTATAACTTGACATGGACAAATAAAAATAACATAATATTTCACTCGAGTGTTCTATTCTGATAACAAAATAGGGATCTGCATAGAAGTTCTAGTGCTACTTGAAAAAATAATAGCACAATTAGAACAGCAATATCGATCAGAATTCTTTACGAGATTTAGGATTTCAAAAGTAATAAAATCAGAAACTATTATGTGAATTTGAAGTAAAACAGATCAGTATGTAGAGAGATCTTGAAGAAGAATGCAATGTAAAATTTGATCTACAGGGGTACCAAAGTTTATAATAAATAATATAAAGTAGAAGAAGAGAAGAGAGGAAAATTTTTACACACCATCCCTAATACTAATTGTAATCAGGTGTAACCTCCACATTTTGAGAAAATATCTTGTACTTCCCCAACTTGCATAACAAAATTATACATAAATCCATTCTGTTAACTGAAAATCGTTAATGGGGTCAATATTTACTAAATGGCCAAACTACCCTTGAAGAAGGGTAAACCTACCATTCTACCCTTCATTACAAAAACCCCTCCAAATCAAGATAAAGTCAATTAGGGTTTCCATGTCTTATTGCTAATCCTTCCTTCTCCGACGAAGGCAATGACTCCAATGAAGAGGCCCTAACGAACAGCAATCCTCTGAAGAAGAAGTTCCCTCTACTGTTTATTTGTTGATGCGAAAACGAAGCGAGATTACTGAGTCCTCTTCATAATAGGACCCAAATGACGAATATTTGAGAAAGAATCGAACATCAGCTATCAGTTTCAAACTCTATATCAGAGAAAAATGGCCAGTGGTGGAATTTCTGCTAAAGGAATACAGTTACGTCTTTCTTGTCCTGGTTCTCTATGGCTTCTTCAATGGCTGGATGGCAGCCCAAGTCGGCAAAGCTCGGAAGAAGCAATCAATTCCTTCATGTCTCTGTCTCTTAATCTCTCCTCCTTAAAATCAAGTTAAAGCCATGAATCGTTGATGATTTTATAGGTACGAGGTGCCTTATCCTACTCCTTACGCCTCACAGTCAGAGAATACGGAGGCCAAGCTATTCGGGTGCATTCAGGTTCGATTTTTATAGAAAAAGATCATATTTTGCCCCAAAAATATTTTTGACTACATTCAGCTTTTCAACGCCTGATTTTTATGTATGTTTTCAATTTGGTTTAATGGGTTTGCTGGGGTTGAATTAAATGGTGGTGGGTTGCAGAGAGGGCACCAGAATTCACTTGATATTATGCCTTTGTTCTTCATGTTGCTTCTGCTGGAGGGCTTCAGTACCCTGTGTGTAGCCTGTCCTGGCCTTGTTTACATAGTTGGTCGTTTCAGCACTGGATTGACGCGATGGATTTTGCAGAAATATTGCAGATGGGATAGGTTGCAGAGAAGGGAAGGGGCATGGACAAGGGAAGAAGGAAAGGGCAGAGGGGCAGGGTGCTGTCGTGTGAAGAAGAAGTGGATCCCACTTAATTTTGTGGTTTTTCAATGAATGGGAATCGAAAATTATATAGAGGGACATAAGATGGTTAAAAAAGGTCTTTCCAGTTTTAAGCTACCAGCGCTATGCATGAGGGGTGCAGTAGATTTTTATTGAAAAAGTGGGTGTTACACCTAATTATGTTTAAAATTAGGGGTAGTAGGTGGTACGTGAAAATTTTCATATTATTAAGTAGAAGAAGAGAAGATATGGCACCCACTCTATAGTAGAATTCAAAACTACACAATGAAGAAGAAATCAGCTATGGCATACCAATCACGAATGCACAGCTCTACAGTTCAAACAACAATAACAAACACAACCTTATCCAAACTTAATGGGCCGAACAAAAACAAAAAAGGAAAAGAGTGAAAATATAAAAGAGCACAACACCAGCAAGTCAAGTAAATCTCAGCTAAATGGGGTAGGGCTACATGGATCCTTGCCCTCCTAACTAAGGTCATACTTGGGACAAGACTTAGACTATGCATGTCATTCCTCACAACTTTTCCTATGGTCATTTTTTGTCTGCCCATGCTTCTTTCAGCTCCTTCAATCTGAATCAGATCACTCCTCCTTACTGCAGAATCCCCGAGCCTTGGTGGAACATGGCCATACCATCTCAAATGACTTTCTCAGAGCTTATCATTGATCGAGGCAACTCCTAAATCAGCTCTAATATGTTCATTAATCACTTTAACCTTCCTAGTTTTGCCACACATCCATCTTAACATCCCCATCTCCGCTACACATAGCTTATCTATATGGCTCAAAAAAAACTTCAACTATATTATTCAAATCATGCTTAATTGATTGGAGGTTGTATATATACATACATACATATATATAGCCATTTGAACTTCCTAACCAAACCAGAATTCTTTAAAGCTATAAAGCATC
This sequence comes from Macadamia integrifolia, assembly GCF_013358625.1. NCBI lineage: Eukaryota > Viridiplantae > Streptophyta > Magnoliopsida > Proteales > Proteaceae > Macadamia > Macadamia integrifolia. The sequence goes on along the minus strand of NC_056562.1, from coordinate 2,693,694 downwards.
CTAACCTAATCAAACACTTGACTACTAATCCCATATACTAACTTTAACCCCACTTTATGGGTTTATAAATTAAGCCTGTTACAATATCACCCAAGGAAATAATAGGCCCAACTTATAATATAACTATCTAAAGCTTGATTTCAGCTCATTGGACTGCCACCTGCCACTCATGGGCCTCCCAAGCCTGCGCCTTGGCCTCCATACAGGATAAATTGTGCCAACCAGTCCGATACAACTGCATTAGAAACAAAATGGAATCTGCCTTGGATAAATCTTTGCCAAGGTGACGAAGGCAAGGGCCAAGGTTGTAGTGCACGTGTTGCCCATTATGAAGCTACTTAACAACACCTAGGTCAAGACCTTAATAACCATGATGGTCGTGGAAACCATAACTTAACAGCAAGGAAGCAATACTCTTTAGAAATCAATGGGCAAGGAGACCTTAGGGAAATAAAGGCAAAAGAAAAAGAGGCGTAGGCATTGCACCAAACCCCTAGATAACACATCCTTGTAATTAACAAAGCATTTTGCAAGCCATAACAGCACAGATACTTGAGAGGATACCACGTGCTCTCTTCAGAATTAAATTACCTTCCTCTTCTTCATCTTCAAGCAGTTCAAACATAATGAGCTTAACACACGTTTCAGTTCACTAACATGGCAAGGATGATATACTGGGACTGGTAATTGAATGAATCCAAAATGACCTGCATGAGACCAAGAATGGAATATGACCACTAAGTAATTACTAAATCATATACCAATTGCAAAATGCTCATAGTATGCTTCTGATTTCATTTAAACCAGATAAATAAATAACATGTAAAAAATGAAAAAACTAACATAAGAAACTGGACCCAGTTACATACCTTCACACTGTCCAGGTTCAGCAGTACCACAAGACTCACATTTACCAGATTCTAGAGGCAGACCAAGGAAAGGATTTGTGAGCTGACTAGGATGGGTAACAGGACAATCGCTGATGGATGAGGTACACTACAAAGAAGAAAGCAACCAATTAGGAGAATTATGCAACATTGTAAGAACCAACAACAACAACAAACAACAACACCCAAAACCTTAGCCCAACTTAATGGGGTCGGCAACAAGATTGACGGATTATAGCTAATTATAATAAGTGCCGGCTGTCAACATAACGCACCACTACAAATCAGCCACAGGCTTATAACTACAGACTATAACAAGGTACCGGCTGTCTACCTGACGTACCATATAGTAGTAACATATTTTGTCCCCTTATATTAGTTTCACTTTCAGGGGGTGCATGGCTTGCAATCCAGAATTTCCAACCCTGTACCAAAATCCAAGATTTTGTATTTAGGATACAGATTGCATTTGGATCCATTTTATTATGGATTGCAATCCAAAGATTGTTACGTGAATGCGTTCTATTTCTGATTTTATAACTAAAACAATTATATGCTTTATAAAGAATCAATCAATTACAGACCACAACAAATTATAGATTTGGCCTCATAATTACAACTCTTACCCTCAAACATAATTGGCATAGCAACCTTTCATGGGCACAGAATCAAGAGGGGATGACGTAGACACCCATGCCGGCCTACACTATAGAAGAAGGAAGAAAGCCACCAGCCCAACCAGCCTTTCGGCTGATTGAGCCAGCCAATCCGGCCCCCAATTTTGGTCATATGCTGGTCCACCTTTGCAGCCATTGAACCAGCATAACAGCCCCCTGTTCAGTCGATATTTTGCTTCTTAATTTGGTCTTCTAGAAGAACTTCCAAGGTCTCATCGATCAAGCCTGCATCTCGCTGTCCAGAAGCTACCAAGAGTGTCCTGCAACATTCAGCTGGGTTTTTTCCTTCTTGTGTTTGACCAGTCAAACTCCAAGTTGGACAACTTAAGTTAGCCTTCTAGAAGTCCCTAGTATTGTCTCTTATGTTTGCTTAGAGTACAAGTTAGCACTTAGTTGCCAAAAGCTATTATTTTCATTTTTCATGTTAGTTTCCTATTTGGTTTGTTTCTAAATTGTAAGGATGTGTGATGCAGCAGCGCTCCGATGGATCCATAGTTGTCATGGCGTCGCCAAGGCGGCAATTTGGCGTCCTGGCGGAAAAAGAAATTCATGGTAGTCCTACGATTTACGTGACTCACAAATGGCGGTTGTCATTGGCTGATAGGCATTTCTATGGCACCGCCATGGACGCCAGGTCACGCCTGATTTACTAGGCGGTTGATTTTTTGTAAAATGCAGGGTGATTTTGATAGGGCTATGTTGATTTTTGATGATTTGATGTTGCTTAATATTGGTTTTATATGTTATAGGGTATATATTGTAGGCTTGTAGCATGCTAAATAACTTTAGAAAATAGGGAAAGTAAAAAAATAGCATACTAAATAACTTTAGAAAATAGGAAAAATAAAAAATGACACATGAGCGATTTGACCGCCATGGCAACGCCATAACGGGCGATTCATCACCAAATCGATTAGCCACCCCTCCACCGCCTTGGATCGATTTGGCGCCGTGATAACTATGGATGGATCGACCCAAACCCGCTCCAGAACCCGGACCAAGACCCAGATCCAATTTGGGTTCCAAGTTACTGATTTGGGTTCAGGGGTAATAGAATATTCTAGGATTTTATTTTATTTTGAGGATATTTGTTGTCTTTTATTTTAGGTTATTTTGGGGTAGCCGTTAGGAAGGTAGAAATTTTCAATTTAGTTTTATTGTGATTCTATTTTACTAGACTTTAGTTTAGGAAGCAATTAGGATTTTCTATTTGAGACTTTATTTTGATTTAATATAAGTAAGTCATGTAACCAAGGAATTAACCAGCTGATGAATGAAAAAAAATTAGGTTGTGAAAAGCCCTAATTTCCCTAGCCGACCCCTCCCTGCCTTCTTCTTTTCTGGTCCTCTGTCTCTCCTTAAACTTCTTTTCTCTTCCTCTTCCAATTTCTCTTTCATGCTCTATTCCTGAGTGACCTAACAGCCCCCCACATAAGTTGATCGATCCAGCGTTCCAGAACTGATATTCACCCTACCGTAAGGTGCCAATTTGGATCCAAATCTGAACCTGCAACTACCGCTGGTTCCTGTTTCGGCAGCACTCTATTCTTAGAGACGCTTGGAACCTCATGGTTCAAGCCAAGATTCTGCTCGAAAGTTATTCTCATATGGGCGATCAGAAACCCCAAGGTTTCAGTTCCTGTGTTCGACTCTATTGAGAACTCTAACTTTGATTCATGGCTGATCCTGCAACTACTGCCTCTGTCGCATCCCTATATATATTCTGAAAATCCAGCTTGCTGGTTGGTGCTCTTGTGGTTTAGAAACAGTGTAACTGAGGGTTGAAGAACCTCTTCCAAAAAAAACCTGGATCAATTGGGGCTTAACAAAAGGGAATCCTTTTAGCCTTCAACCTCCACTGGTTTCTTCGTACTTGGCTGTTGGACGTTGAAGACAGCCTAATCGATGGGTTTATTTCAAGTTCTTCATTCTGCCTTTCCCATTATACCCCTGTGAAATCCCTTTAAGCTGTTTTGTCCTTTAACTTCTTTGGTTCCAATTCCAGCCTTGACAACAATTTAAATTCCCACTTGAGTCCTCTCCCCTAATTGACCCATTGAAACACTAGAGATTTCTGGTTAATTACAATAGTGCCATTCCACCCTAATCCTTGCTATTTCAATTGAATTACAAGTTTGCCATTACTTGAGTATTTATCCCTTGGATAGGACATTTATTTACCAAATCGCCACTACTCCTAGTCTTTGATCTCTAAATACTTAAGTGGGTCAGCATCCAACCAGGTTGGTCTCCTTGGGGCCCACCGCCCCCCCCCCCAATTAATGTGCCTAGTCTATATAAGTGAGATCATTGTAACACTTTTTTAATTAATGAATAATTGATGATTTGCAGTCAATGTGTGCTCTAACTCCTGAGATAGGATGTCCAAGCAGCTGAGATAGCTGTGGGGGCACCAGGCTGAGATAGTCATTATCCTACCCACATCTATCCCACTCCATCCTACGGTTCTTCTTATTTTCTTCTTCGTTTGCTGCTGTGAGAGAGTGACCTGAGAGTTGTTTCAAGCCTACTTGAGACCAGAAGCATGGTTGAAAGATCAGACTGCAGACCAGCCCAAAGGCCAGAACCGATTTCAGCTTGTCAGGGTTTTCTTCAATTAATTTTCCCAATATCTCCCAGCCCAGCAGACCTTTGTCGAACAACCCTTATAGGGTTTTGTTGAGGACACCAAGGGCTACCTTCAACCATAGAACCAGGGCCATCTGAGACCTGATTTGGATGCTGCAGCCTTCTCCCTCTTTACTGCTGAAACCCTAATTCAGCTAGGGTGTTTGCCGTGTTGCAGCTCTGTTACAGCCCACCTGGGAACCAGCTTTGGGGGTTCTCCTAACTTCATTACAGGCCTCATTCGACCGAGTGTGGAAGTTCTAAATCCCTTTTATTTTGTGACTTCTAAGTCATCCCTATTCCAACTCTATGAAGCTTCTTTTGGTTCTGAGATCTGAGAACCAAATCTGATATTGGTTGGGAGAGTAAAACCTATTGGGGTTGTTTAACTAGGTGAACCAACCTTACATCAGGGGACCAAACTCATAATTGGAATGAGTTGGATACTCTAATGCCACAACAAACTTAATAGCACAACTCTTTGCAAGCTAAACAGAATCAGAATAGCAACTTAGTCCAAAAATAATTGACTTCGGATAACATGGTATGCTAAATGGGTAAGATTGCAGTAAAAGTATTGGGAGCCCTAACCTAAATGCTTAAAATTCAAAGCGGGAGCACTAAATGCAAATATTCATTAAATTGAGAATTATCTCTAATAATTTTATATGGTTTATTTATTTAAAATTGTTGGAATATGTAACTAATGGTGCCGCAACGGCCTTCCTAGATTTTCCCCCTTCCACCAACTCTAATTAATGAGAGTCAGTTGAGGGGGGCATACTTGTAATTTTGCTTTTCCTTTACTTATTATAAATAAAGGCTTGGGTGGTCTCATTGATCATTCAAGCATTCCATCCCACTTTTGTTGTTAACATGGTATCAAGGCCAAAACCTCTGATCTAGGTCTTCAGCCTCCCCTTTCTCTTTCCTCCCTATTTCGCAGGCCTCCATCTTCTCATCCTCCATCTTCTTCTTCTCCTTTAATACATCACAGGGCAGCACTAGTGAGGTGATTCTTGAGAATCTAGTTGCTGCCCTCCATCTTCCCTCCATAATATAAACCCTAAAACCCTGCAAGTGAGCAACTAGAGTACTCAACCTAAATACGATTTTTTATTCTTCCCTTCTTGGGGTTTGATTCTTCCTACTATTAAGATCAAACCTCCTCTCAAAGATCAAGTACAGCACCTAGAAAAAGTTATCCATCATTGCTTGCAAGAATGAAGACCTTACCCATCTGTGATTTTCAAGAATCAAGGTTTTTCTCCAAAAACCCTGACTCTATCGATTTTTGGGATCCCCTCCTCGGATTCAGTTGATTTTTTTACGAGATCCTCCTCACCCCTAGAGGAGATTGACCATACCTATGGCCATATCCGCCAAGATTTTGTGTGTAAACTCTCTTCTCCAAATTTAGTGTTTTCGGATAAAACCGTAATTGGTCCATCTCACCAGTCCTTCATCAAAATTAGATAATTTTTGGAGGAGTGCTTCATTAACCTTACGGCCACTCGATCCAAGTTTGGGCTATTTCTGACGCTGCTTTTGAAGATTTGGAATTTCTCTCATCCATTATCAATTTCTCCTTCGCGCCACCATGTCTAAAGTGACTTATTGCAACCTCAGGACATGACAGGCAAGGTCGCAATGAATATATGCCTTTTGGAGCTAGCTATATGAAATTGGAGGAGACTAATTACCTCATCGGGCTAGATCTACCTATCTGACTATTGCTAGCAAAGGACTTACTAGACACATCACAAGTAAATCAAAGAAACCTCAGGATCGATTGATCACCATTGACTCCTTGGTAATGTCTTTTTTTCTTAACTCCATGCATCAATCCATTACCAGAGGTATCTTTTTGTTGGATACTTCCTCTCAGATCTAGTCTACTGCCAGGGAAACCCATGGCCAATTAGGGAATGATGCTCAGGTATTTGACCTCCATAAGAAAGTTCATACCACTACTTAACAAGAACTCTCTGTCTAAATATTATGTTGAACTTCAATGTCTATGGTATGAGCTGGATCACTTTGCAGATTATCAACCTACAAGTGCTTCAGACATTGCATCCTATTAAAAGCATGTCGACAAAATCAAGGTGTATGATTTCTTGGCTGGCTTGAATAATGATTATGATCAAATTCGTGTTCAAGTCCTTAGCAAATCTCCGATCTCCCTACCCTACTTCAGAACAGTCCTTTACTCTGGTTCTTACGAAGGAGAGCCATCGTACTAATATGCTCCATACTCCTACTACTTAAAAATCAGCCTTAAAGACTAGTTCCACTACTACTTCAGATGGGGCAACTCACACTGGTGATACCACCAAGGAATATTGTCAAATGTCAACATTGTAACAAGTCATACCATACCAGGGCCACATGTTGTAAACTCCATCGTAAACCGGCTGATTTTGAGGGAAAGCGTGCTCGTGGTCGATCTAAAAACAAAGCCAATCAGGTAGAGACTGTAACCCCACCTGCAGCTTATAATAAGCCTCTCCCAGGAGGAACTTCAAACTTTCAGGCATATGCTAAAGGCCTCTATTTCATTAGCTCCTGCCGATTCAGCCACTCCTCCAGGTCCCAACTTATCTCATTCATCTATTTTTGTTGGTCACTATGCATCGGTAGTTTCCAATCCTTGGATCACTGACTCTGGTGCCATTGATCACAAGAATGGTTCATCCAGCTTGTTTCACCATTATTCTCCCACTTAAGGCAAAGATAAAATTAGGGTAGCAGATGGCTCCCTATCCTCTTTCTCTAGAAAGGATTCTATTCAGTGTCCTTACTTTATTACTTTATCTTAAATCTTATATATCCCTAAATTCACTACTAACCTGCACTCTGTTAATAGTCTTACTACGGACTTAAACTGCGAAGTAACCTTTTTTCCTTCCCACTGCCTTTTTTTCAGGATCTAGTAATGGGGAAGACGATTGGATGTGGTAAGGTGCAGGATGGTCTCTATTTGCTTGATGATGGTTGTCTCCCTATAGCAATAGTTTCTCCTACACCTCATTAGCTTCACTCTGTTTTATCTGAACTACATTAATGGCATTGTCATTTAGCACACACTCCACTTGGGACTTCATCTCTTTTATTTCCGCAATTAGTTAAGCAATGTTATAGGGATGAATTTTTTTGTGAAACTTGTACTCTGACTAAACAGACTATTTCCACTAATTTTTCTTTAAATATAAGTTCTTTAATTTTCCATTTGGTTCATTCTGATGTGTGGGATCCGTCTCATGGGACATCTATCTCTGGTCAAAGATGGTTTGTGACTTTCATTGATTGCCACTCTTGAACTACTTAGGTATATATGATGCAGCATCAAAGCGTAAGTATTCGGCATTCCATTGTTTTCAACGGTTCCATAAGATGATTTATACACAATCCAATGTCACTCTGAAGATTCTCCGTGGTGACAAAGGTACAGAGTACATGGAGGGTCAATTCCAGCAATACCTTGTTGACCATAGGATACTTCTTAAGACATGTTGTGTTGGTACCACAGCTCAGAATGGGGTAGATGAACAAAAGAACAGGCATTTGCTGGATATTTCTTAAGCCATGATGTTTGCTAGAAAAGTTCGATCTCAGTACTAGAGTCAGTGGAGTGATGTTTTCTTCACTATTGCTTACCTGATCAATCGCATGCCCACTCATGTACTAATTGATGGTCTTCAAGGGATTTCATCCTTCCTACTTCCTCCAAAGACTTTTGGGTGCGCCTGTTGTGCTCAGGATTATCACTCTCTAGAGAAATTTGAACCCTGTTATCTTTCCAGGTTACTCCCCTGCACAAAAAGGATTCAAATATTACCATCCTCCTCCTTGGCGTCCTATGGCAGCCATGGATGTTGTGTTCCATGAATCCGTGGGCTACTACTCCTCTCCACCTCCTCAGGGGAAATCTGGTAATGATAGTGAAGATGTGACTCTATCTCTACTTGTCCCACCAGTGTATCCACCATCCTCCTCTGGAAGTGAAGATGTTCCGAAAGAAAATGGAGCTAAGACTCGGGCGAGATGACTCAAGTTCAAAGAACCATTGGTGAATTTCAGAGACAGATTGATGATTCCACACTATAGGTTTATTGTAGGGGCTACACCAGAAATAAGCAACTTCAAACCACCACCACCACTACAGCACCTTTGCACATCCCCTCAATGGCCCTAGATCCAAAATCTACTGAGCCCAACACTTAATCAGGTATAATTTCCTCTAATCAACGTACAGTTCTTACAAAAGATACTAGGGCTTGTAAACATCTCATATCCCACGTTGTCTCTTATGATTCTCTTTCTCCGTCCTATTATGCTTTTATGTCCTCTAATTCTTCTGTTCGTGTTCACCAAAATTGGCCAGAAGCTCTTGCAGATGAAAAATAGAAGACAGCAACAGTGGAAGAGATGGATGCCCTAAAAAAGAACGCTACATGGGAACTTGCAGTTCTTCCTCTTGGGAAAAGACATGTTGGTTGTAAATGGGTGTTTATCGTGAAACAAAAAACAGATGGCTCAATGGACAGGTAGAAGGAAAGGCTTGTGGCTAAAAACTTCACTCAGATGTATGGGATTGACTACTAGAAGACGTTTGCACCAGTTTCCAAATTGACCTATGTGAGAATATTACTTTTGTGTGCTGTAAATCTGAGATGGGATCTCCAACAACTTGATGTTAAGAATGATTTCCTCAATGGAGAGCTTGATGGGGAAGTTTATATGGATATTCCATCAGGATTCTCCAGTGATGGAACTCAAGGCAAGGTCTATAGGTTGAAGCGTGCTCTCTATGGGTTAAAGCAATCACCTAGAGCATGGTTTGGACAATTTCACAAGGCAATGATCTTTGTAGGGTATAAGCAAATTAATGTTGACCACATAATGTTCATCAAAAGGTCTGTTGAAAGGAACATTATTCTTATTTCTATATGGATGACATCGTGGTGACAGGAAATGATAGTGCTGAGATTGTTTACCTCAAGGGCTTTCTTGGCCGTGAGTTTGAAATAAAGGATCTTGGAAACGAAGGTACTTTTCTTTAGATTGAAGTTGATCAGTCTTCAAAAGCCATTTTTATATCTCAGATGAAGTACATCTCAGATCTATTGTTTGAGACTGGTTAATTGGGTTGTTATCCTTCTGATACTCCTATGGAACTTAGTACTCCGCTTAAGGACAAGGAGGGTGAACCTGTTGACAAAGGGCGTTACCAACGTTTGATAGGCAAACCAATCTCTCCCTCCCATACATGGCTTGATATTGTTGTGACCATAAGTTTGGTGAGTCAGTTTATGCATGATCCCTATTCCTCTCATATGGAAGCAGTCTTACATATTTTGAGATACTTGAAGTCTGCTCCAGAAAAAAGGATCCTTCTATCCCCTCATGATCATCTCATAGTTGAACCTATACAAATGCTAATTGGGCTGGGTCCCCTGATAGAAAATCCATCTTAGGTTATTGTACCTTTGTCGGTGGATAGCTTGTCACTTGGCGTAGCAAAAAACAAAATATGGTGGCTAGATCTAATGTTGAAGCAAAGTTTTGTGCCATAGCATAAAGGGGATCTATGACTTGTTGTGGTTACAGTTACACACATTGTTGGATGATATTAGTGTTCCTGTTCATCTCCCCATAATGCTCTAATGTGATAACAAAGGTGCTCTTAGTATTGCTCACAACCCAGTACAGCATAAATTTACTAAGGACATAGAGATTGACAGACACTTCATCAAAGAGAAATTGGATGTTGGATTGATTTCTGTTCCCTTCATGAAGTCTGGCGATCAATTAGCTGATGTGTTCACTAAGGGCTTAGTAGGAAAAGTGATTCATCCTTGTTTAGTCAAGTTGGGCATGTGTGACATCTATGCTCCAACTTGAGGGGGAGTGTTAGAAACATGTAACTAAGGATGCCACAGGGGCATTCCTGCCTTTTCCCCCTTCCACCAACTCTAATTAATGAGAGTCAATTGAGGGGCATACTTGTAAATTGTAATTTTTTTTTTCCTTTGCTTATTATAAATAAAGGTTTGGGTGGTCTCATTGATCATTGAAGCATTCCATACCACTTTTGTTGTTAACAAAAATAAAAAAATTTACTAATTAACTAGTTAAGAGTGATGGAACTTGGAACAAAGATAAAAGGCAATAGTCCTTGTTTGGGTGCAGGAGCAAGAACATCAGCAAAGAGAGACGAGATCATGAGAGTGGGGATTGTAGAAGGGGCAGTGTAACCCCTATTATGGCAGTGGCAATCTCCCCCTTTTGACAGGAGTTTGGTGGGCTTGATGAAATGGAGAAGTCCTGCTTAGGCTTCAATCAGGAGAATCAATGCTCATTTCTTCTTTAAGTGGAAAATTTACACAAATATCATGATAGAGAGAGATTCATGGCTGGTGGGAGTACAAAGATGCCAACGTTATGGTGTAGACAAGCACTGACCAAGCCCATTATCTGGGTGTTCGGTGTTCCTGGTTCACTCAAAAACCAGAATCACAGGGTCCAAATTGTAGTTACTACATAATTAACTATGGTTTCTATTTTGTTATTTAGTAGTCCTTTAGTTTCTAATAAGTTTTTTCCATCTATTAGTTACTCTATGTACAAGGATCCACTACTACGTCTACATGTGTGGACATTTTGTTCATAATCCTTTTTCCTTTTTAATTAATAAGAAAATTCATTACCAAAGGAAAGAGAAGGGTGGGAGAACAACCAACAAATTACAAGACCCTGCCTTTACAAAGGGGGAGGCAAGGGCCAGTAAAAGAGAACCGGAAGAACCCCAATAAAACACAACAGACGAAAACCAGGGAGGGGGCACACTGGGAGGGGGCGCACACAGCAAGGCCTAATCACAACTGGACAAACAGTCCCAACTTTTGAAGGAAGTACCCTTCTATTGTGAGTTCCTTAGAGCCCATCCCCACGATTTTATGAATGAATGAATGATTGGCTTTTGTGCCTTAGTTGCTGTCGGAAATAGTGGAGAGGTGAGATGCCCTTATGGTTAGTGAGATACTGACCAAGGCCATAGGTGAGAGTCCTTGGTCATATCCCTTTCTTCTTCCCCTTGTTTCTATTTTATTTTCTGGAACCCTAGGTCTGTTTGAAGATGTACGAACCCTTCCTGAAGTTGGGGTGATTCCCTACTGTCACATGGAGTTGGAGTACTGTCAGCAGTGAGCTAAGACCAAGTGAAGAAGACCATTCTGCATCCTTCCATATCCTGCGGCACCCCTTTTTTGATGATCCATCGCCGCAGCTTTCCTCTCCATTATACCTACCATTCTGTCCATCAGATTCAAATGGTGTTTTGAAGGTTTCATTCTCTGTTAGAAACCTTTCAACAACCATAATTTCAGCCTCAACTAATGATTTATTTTGTTACAAATCAGTCCAGTACCAGTAGTTTGTTAGTCATTCGGTTGCCGCTAAATCTCTCAATACTTTCTATTTCATTCCTCCTATTACAACCATCAATCTTGGATGACCATCAAACTTTGGGATGACCAGAACTTGGGTTTGATTTGAGCCCTGGTTCTTTATCCATTGGTCCTCTTTTGTTGCTGAAATTTATATCCTACAGTCCTACTTGTGGGTTGGCTGTTTTGGTAAGTCTAGCCCCATCACGTAAGCACAATACCACCCTTACTTGACCACTCTCTTTATCAGTATATCTCCAGTTTTTTTTTTATCAGCAACAAAAAAAAATTCATTCAGTGGGCAAGCCTGTGGCGCAACAGTTAAGTTGCACTGTTACAACATGTTCACAGGTTCGAAACTTGAAAACGTCTCCTGCAAAGCAGGGGGTAAGGCTGCGTACATTTGCCCCCTCCCAGACCCTGCAGTAGCAGGAGCCCTGGGTTGTTCTTTAAGAAAAAAGATTTTCATTCATATGTAATCATGTGTATGAAGATATATGGGTGTTCTTATTCCTTTCCAAAAGGTGTTACCCACAAAAAGATTTGTAACAACAAAAGTCTCTATGAACATACAAACTGTCCCTTCAAAAAATTCAATAATGTAAGGTAGGTTCACCCTAGGTTATCAAACACCAGTAAACAACTCTCAACCAACCTCAGAATCTGATCTCAGACCAAGGAACCAAATAGAACCACAATAGGGCCTAAATTAGGCTGAATGACAACTCACAATTAGAGGAGTCTTAGGATTGTCAAACCTGAGTTTAAGGAGTCCCAAAACCATGGTTCTAAATTTCAACTGAAAGACCATGTCACAAAATCCCGATACGATATACCAGGATACTTTTAAAAGTCCCCAATTTTGACCCATTTCAAAAAATTTCGACCGAAAACCATTTTGGTCTTACCAGCCTCTTATAAAAGGGTTCATTTCGTTTGAAAACAAGCCCATTTTGCAAAAATCGACTTCTCCCATATTGCGACAGTAAGAGGTGGGAAACATTGGAAACCAGCGAAGAAAATGAAATTTTTCCATCAATCTTTCATTCTACACTTGAATCTTACACAAGCAAAGGACATCTACCTAAGGAAGGGTTCTTGGAGTAAAAAGGTAAAACCCCATTTTCCCCAAATATCATTTTTTTGTACAATGTACTTGTAAATATAGTAGAATGGTTTCAATTTTTATTATTTGTTTTCCATCCTCTACATCGTGTTTGTCTCAATCATATATTTTCCATTTTTAGTTAGTAACTTATATATGTAGTACTAGCACAACTTCAGTCAACGTACACTAGAAACTTGGGTCAACACCACAAGTATCATTTTAGGTTTTTTTTATGAAATTAATTCTTTGAATAGGTTAGAAAAGTCAAAAATAGGCATACACAAAATATAAGATAAAAAAAATTAATTAAAAAAAAAACAGTTTGGGGGGTCAAAACCAAGGTTTCCACCATTGTAGGCAAAATTCCCAAGTTTCCACGGTGGTCTAAACGTGATTGAAACCCAAAATTTAGAACCTTGCCTAAAACACTGCTGATAGATCACCAACAGATGATGTACACAAACTTGGAGAGGGGCTGCAACACCAAGGTTCGATCCTCACAAATGCAAGGCCTCAGTAGAGCAAAAGGAGAAACCAGCAGCTCTGTCATGGCTGGTCAAACAAGGCTGAAAGTCTGGTCGAAGGAAGCCCTTGGGGAGGTCTTCAAACCCCCAAAAGCGTGCTCGAAGATGGCTGGCAGAATGGGAGAAACAGGGGCTGTTGATCTGGTCCCAAAACCCTGATCTCCTGAATCGATTTTGGTATCTTGCTGGTTCTTCAATCTGATTTTCTGACTAGCTTCTGATCTTCAAATAGGCTTGAAATAAACACTCAAATACTCTCTCACAATAATCAAACAACAGAAACAAAGAAGAAGGAGAAGGATAGTTGCAGGTGGGATAATGCCTATCTCAGCCTGGGCCTCTCACCCACAGCTATCGCAGTTGTTGTTCATCCTTTCTCAGGAGATTGGAGCAAGCATTAGCTATAAAATTCTGCATTCATTAATTGTGTACATTGGTACAGCAGCCTCTCTTAAATAGAGAGTAGAAACTTACAAAATAGAAGCTAGTTATCAAACAGGAAAATAAAATAAAAAGGAACTAACATAGTTTAGCAACTAACCACTAACTTAAAGCCTAAGAAATCATAAAAGGCAACTAATAGGAACATTCTAGAAGGCAACTCAACTTGTGCAAAGCATTTTTGACCAGTCAAACATAAGGGATAAAATTACAGCTGTAAGGAGAAATCGCAGGCAGTAAAGGAGGTCTTCTGGACAGCTTTACATGGCTGGCTCGATTGGCAAAAGGGTCTTCTAGAAGCCCAAAACAGAAAGTAAATATGCACCATCAAGGGGTATCCTATGTTGGCCGATAAGCTGCTGATGTGGCAAGCATAGGGTCCAAAAATTGGACCAGCTAGGCTCAATCAGCCCAAGCAGGCTGGTCTTGTCTGGTCTTCTTTCTCCTTCGATAATGAAGGCCAGCATGTGGGTCTATATCAGTCAAAGTTCAAGCAAGAAAACCCAATGGAAAGAAAGGATCCCTAGCAGCGCCAAAAGCATTTTAGTTGACATCCCAACCAAATAGGTGATAGCCAATGTCAGCACAAAGTCTGCGGAAAGATTTTGACTGGTCTTCAAAACTACTACTATTCTCTATCAGTAAATCACCATTTTCTATTTGATGGTTAGATTACTAGGTCACCCTTCAAAGAAATATCAATTAAGTGCACATGGATTCTAACGTGTATAGTGTCCCCTTTTTCCTTTTTCTCTTCTTTCTCTTTTTATTTTTTTTTTCTTTTTT
>NC_056562.1:2664584-2679172 GCF_013358625.1 Macadamia integrifolia | reverse complement strand
TTGAAGTTTGCCTCCTCTAACCTAGATCTGGGATTCAACCAATGAGTCCAATCCCAGTCCAGGGCATTTTTTTAATCCCAATTTTGGATGGTACTAGATAGAGCCACTTCAGCATGGATTGGATTCCCAGTCTAGATTGTGACCTTAGATGCCATAACAAAAACCCCATTCATTTACTTTCTAAGGTTTCACCGATTAACTATCTCCTGCAGTGTAATACACTATTTATTTAATCGTTATAAATAGCAAAGAATACTCAGTTTAAGCATCTTGTAGGGGTTCCCCATGAGCATCCCCCCCCCCCCAAAAAAAAAAAGAGTATATCTAAGTACAAACACTTTAAAGTAAATATTCTTTCTGATCGCTCAAGATAAATTATTGAACAACACCAAGGATGAGGAATAACAAATATGAGGGAAAAAGAAAAAGGATTTATCAATTGATGCCGTCTTTTAGTTTGTAATCCAAAAGGTCTGATGCAATCCCGGGGTCAAAATACCCTATTTGGGTTCACTATGGACCCACCTAATTTCCAGGCACTATACCGCCAACCCAGATCTCCATTAACCATACAAGTAAAGAAAATAATAGTGCAGAACAAAATTATTCCAACAGTGATGTAGATATGCCAGAAGTTGCAGGTCTGAAACTGATATGCCAGGGAGTATGACACAGTAAGGGAGATGATGGAAGCAAGGGAACCAAGGTCTGAATTGCCACAGGGGTGCAACCTTACCCTTGAAAGTTCAATCCCAATTGATGGGATATTAGGGAGTTCAAACTCTAGTCTCAGTCTGCCAGTAAGGCTACAATAATGGAACAGGGAAGAAAAGGGTAACAGAGATAAGAAGGAGAATTACGAGAGCTAGAGAGAAGAAACCAGAAGAGGAACAAAAGAATAACAGAAGAAAGGGGCAACAGCCTCTGCTGCTCACACCATACAGGAAAAAAAATAACAAACTGCATTCTTTCAATCCACTCCCACAATAAGACTCTTAACTAGTAAACTAAGAAAAATTCAAAAAAGGAAAGCTTTCAAAAAAATAAGAAGATTACATAACATCATAACAAAGAAACTAAAATATCTAATTATCCTACTAGACCCAAATCCCAATTTGGGCTCGGTTCTTGGTCGGGGCTCTCAAACAGGATCGGCCCAGTCCAAGGAAGTGCTCATGCATCAAGGTCTATATCTCATTGTTCATGCAAAAATAGATTGCTTGGATTAGGATTTCAAACATCAACACATCCATAATTCCCGTCCAAACATACTGAAGAAGTACAGAAGCAAGAAACTGTAATCGAAAAATTATAGAACACAGCAGTGCAATCTAAGTTCTCCTCAACAGTGCTGAACAAACCATTATCTCACGCAACCAGTTAAAGCATTAGATGGATAGGCACATAAAATAGTTAATAGAGCACCGAGACAATGAAATATGAAACTATGTTGTATTATAAGGATCCAAGAGATTAAAAGTAATCACAGAATCAAAGGCAACATTTTTCGAACTTACTTTAGTATAGTGTAAATAGGCAACGATCATGTAACAATAATGCTGACTCAGAACTCAAACACCTACCTAACACCCCGTAACAGGAACCAATACAACTTGCAGGAATGTTCAGAAATAACAGAAAATAAAAGTTAAAGAAAAAATCAGGTAAAGCAAACAAATTGACTAACAATTTCTTGAGGTGTTGCTAAACTAAATCTGATGCCGTTTATTCTTCCATCTGCAACAAGTGGCGATAAAAGTGTCTCATCCATCTCTTCTATTATAAAACCTGCAACTGAAGAAAGTAAGTTCAGCAATGAATGCAGGCTCAAATGGACGGCATAAGTACAGTTCATGAAACATGAAGAAGATAAGTAATACCTGAAAAAAGACAAAAATAATGGTTGCCAAATGATTTTTCACCGGGAAAAAAATTAACTACTGCATAAAGAAAAAACTAACAATGCCAAATGTCACAGATTCACAATCAGACTTAGAACATAGCATAGTCTCCAGGGGTTGAACTATCCTGCTGAAGAAGCACAAGTATTTAGGAAGTAGAAACTATTTCACACCACTACTTCCCTGACCTCTTTCCTGACAGGTAGTGTTATGTGTTGGGGGAAAACAATCAGACCAGGGCATTCCCCTTTGATATTTACAATCTCCTCTCATCATCTGTATGATGTTGTGCACTTTCTTGCAGCAGTGAAGCACTTGGAAACAAGGACCTGCTGCTACATGTTGGAATTTGTGGGCCAAAATGAATCATTGTTGTCAAGGCGACAAGGCGAGCGAATGCCCTTGCCAGGAGCCTTGGAGCCTAGGCACCAAGGCAGAGGACTAAGCGAAGCCATATTGCATGCATAAAACAGGGTTTAATTGTGGATCTTTCAGGTTATATCAGTACTTAGCGTCTACTAATATACTGATGAAGTTATGTTAATATTTAGAGGAGATGTGAAACCCACCATTCAGTCATTATCCACAACATTCATAAGTACTCATTTTACAAACACCAACAATTTGTGGGGCTTCCTTATATTCACTTTTCAGATTTTGACCCAAGGTTTGCTGTTTTTTTTCAATCTTAACCCTTAAAGATATGATAAGCCAAAATAAGGTGCAGCGTAAAAAGGAAAAAGATTCCCACGCTGTTTGCGTAACGTATGCCTTCTTACAGAGTTTTCTATTCATTTACTCTCTCCACCCTTACCGTTCTGGGCCCCTATTGACAATACCATCCCAAGTGCTGCCATTGGTCTGGCATGGAAGATTCCCCCTACACCGGCAGTGTGGGGAACCCTTCCTGTACATAAAAGTTGCTAACAAACAGTTATGCCTGTTCTGAGAATATACATTATGGTGAACTCCCCTTGCCCTATCCGTAATGCCAACTTATCAATATGTTTTTATGCAGCATTCTAGGTAAATAACCCGTTTGACCATCCATTTCTCAACTCAACTCAATTCAGTATTATCCTAAATAAATGGTGTTGGTTGCATAAATCATCTTTCTCCCATTAGCTCTATTCAAAGCCATACTTGTTACTAGACCTAAGCCATGCATGTCCTTCCTCACCAGTAACCACTTTTCCTACGGTCATTTTAGGCCTTACCCTGAGTCTTTTAGATCCTTTCATTTTTTTTAACTTCCTGCCACCTATTCATATACAAAAGGCCCCACTGCATCGCACAAAGCCATTTAGCAGCCTTGGCTTTTAACCAAATGTACCAAGGATGTCGCAGTCATTGAACAAAAGTAAGCACTTTGCCCATTGTACCAACAGCAACTCAACATAACCTTGACCAAATTTTCAAGCGATCCCATCCTTGCCTACGCGGCAGGAATACATATGAAGCATGTCTCTACCTCTCTTTCCCTCTTCTTTCTCATGAATTTTGGGAGAAAATGAAAAAGGATACTAGTTAGCCAAACAAACACCATAATACAGCAAAATGAGACAGGGAATTCAGCACCATCGCAGCTATTCCCACTCCATAAAAGGGAAAATGACTAAAGCACCATGCAAATAATGTGGGAAATAGAAAAGAAAAGCGAAGCAGCACCAAGGGCTAGCTCCTCCTTCATCCCTTCCTTCTTGGATCTAATTACCTAGTTATCAAAACAAGCCAAGAAGGATCGAAGAAAACAGAGAGAAACAATGCGGGAGAGGAGAGACCAGAGAAGCATAAGAAAAAAGAAAATACATTCAGATTACATACATTCAGAACGAGGCAAGCTTTCCGACGATTGTTTTCAGGTTTTCCGTGACCGGAAGAAGCTGTGCGGTCTTAAAAAAGGAGTGGTGGTGGTCGCCATTAGAGAGAGTAGCAGATATAATAGACAGGTCTGGGAGTGGGAGTGGGAGTGGGAGTGGGAGTGGGTTTGGGTTTAGACATTAGAGGGTAGCAAAGAGGTCGGCAAGTGGGTTTGGTTTTCGAAATCTAAAATGGACAATATCGAGTGAGAGAAAAATGAAAGTTTTATAGCATTTTCTAATGCTTTGGAAAAAAAGAAAAAAAAAACGTAGTGGAGAAAGGGAATGCGCACGTGAGAGTTTTTTTTGTATAAAGTCTCGTTTCTGTCTACTCTCTTCCAACTTCTCTCCGATTTATCGCTTTTCTATTTGGGTGACGAAAAAACAATTTGTAGCAGCGCTCAGCCTTTCTTTTTCTTTATCCCTCAATTTTTCTGTTTCTGAAAAAAACAAAATCAATTGTTAACTCTAAGTCCTTTTTTTTTTTCCTAAGAAAAAAAACCAAGGAAAAATCATTTGTTAACTCTAGTTAATTTTTTTTGTCCTAAGCAAAATACTGCGTCTGGTAGTTTTGACATTTGCTTTATGAAAACAAATAATGAAATCTTCTTTTTGATGTCTACATTTCATTTTTTTTTTTTTTAAACGAATTGAGTAAAAAAATGTCAAAAACAAGAAATGTTACCATGTTCCAAAATTTGAGTTTCGTTTCAAAATATAATTTAGACACAGAAATAGAAAATTTTGATTTTGACACGAAACTTCATTTTTATAACAGAATGACTGCCAAATGCAGCCCAAGTCTAACAGGGCGCTGGTAAATAAGGAAAACAAAAAAAAAACATCTTGATAAACTTCTCTATCCCAGGCATAATAAGGAGAAATAGGGGGTTGCTCTTTAATGAATGTGGTTAATTTATTAGGTAAATAAGTAATTTCATATTAAAAATAAAACACCTCCAATTCAATTTCAACTACCACCCCATCACCAACATCACCACAACCATTGCCTCCCATCACCGCCACCACCGTTGTAGACACCATATTTTGTCATTCTCCGAAAGGGTTGTGCAATGATGAGATAGGAAACCCTTGAGACACTAATGGTTCATGTATTTGCGGTCCATACTACATCCTTACCTCTATGCAATACATTTTTGCTTCCATTCTAACATAGGATAAAATTGATCGATGACTTTAACATATGTAGAATTGACTAGGACTACCCCACAGACTATAGACCAATCCTAAATTGAGTCACGGGCCCAATTGGACCAAAACCCTATAGTCAACTCAGCCAGAATTGTACTGAGTCAAAGCCGATGCTAGACGCAATATGGCCGATGCTATTTGCACACTGGTCGACGTCAACTAATTACCCCAACTATATTGGCTAGAGTGCAAATTCTGCCAGATAATGCGATTTTGTAGAATTGTGCAATCTTCTACCAAATCACGATCCACTCTCGTACCTTGACACCTAAGGGATGTACCTAGACTCAATCTAAGGCCCTAGGACGCTAAGAAGACACTAGAAAACACATGTGACAAATGTGTTAATTGCTCATACATTTTGCAAATATACACTTCCCATAAAATAGTCCAAATCTCTCTCTAAGCATGGAATGAGATCTCACCCCTACATGAAAGTATTCTTTTACTTTCTTTGACAACCAACGAGCCTCCCAACTATAAATACCTGACTGCTCCTATATTTTGAGGATATTACACAAGCCCACATAATCCTATACAATCTCACACTCAGCCATAGCCACTGAGGTCTGCGCATTGGAATCGTAAGAAGTTACAACTGAACTTTACATTAGTTAGAGCTTGCATTGACTATACCTGAGCACATGCCCTTCAAATCAAAAAGACCCATTCATAAAAGTTGTAGGGTTAAGTCTTTCCCCTTTTCCGTTTACATATTATCATTCCAAGTTTTGTGTATTGAGTTATTTTACTTATACTGAGCACAATTCATTGTTATCCCCAATAAGGCAGCAGTGAAGTGCAACCAGTTATATTATCTTTTGTAGGGATTTTGGAAGGAAAAAATCCTTCTTAAATATTGTATATTAGGTCATAATCTAGCTATTGTACAATTTTCATAATTTTACAATTTTATTTACTATTTATTTTGGATTTTCTCTCGCGCACCTAAGATTTCTCTTCAATAGAATCTCGGATTGCAGGCATGCTAAAGATATTTTCTCGAAGTTTTTTAAAAAAATTTCCTCTTTCAAACTTGTGCATCTCAGTGTCCTGTATCTAATCTAATTTTATCGAATTTTCAATTTATTTCAATTTTTCTACCGACTGATTTCTTGTTGTTTTCACTTATTTTTCAATATATTTGTACGTTGCATATTGCTTTTATTCAATTTCTCAATACGTTGCAAGGGTAAATAGCCTTATTTGATCGGGAAAAAAAGAAGAGTTCTAATACTCAAAACAAAGAAAGTAAGGTAGAGGAAACAAACCTTTCAAGGAAATGGGATTCGTATTCTTAACCCAAGGATACTGAAAGAAAGACAACAAGACTTGAAGCTTAAAACGAAGAAGCTTGCAATTCCGACCCAATCGGCTTTTGCTTGCTATTCCTTCTGCTCTAGTTCAGGGCTAGTTTAAATAAAGCACTAGCCCAAGGCTTGCGTAGTGAAACAGGGAACTAGCTCTTCTCCTCTGCTTGTTCAATTGGAGTTAGTTATACAATTACCCCAATAGCTTTGTTCATATGATCAATATGTTTGCTTTAATTTATGTATACCAATCATGTAGAGCAATTGGATGCAAATATGTGGATTTGAACCTATCTCTTTACCTTTTCAGCCATATATTATTTTCAATCATGTGTGATTATGATGTTTGTACATGTTCAAAACTTAAATGGCCCATTTAATAATTTGTGTTTATACTTAAGGTAGAAGTTTGATTTTTACCGGGTGGATCCAGGCACCTAACCCCTTCGTCGGACCGCAATCTAAGATGAACCCTAATCTTTGGTTAGACAATTCGGATGGAATCATTTCAATTTTAATTTCAATTAGATGGATCCTATACTCTAATTTAGGTGGTGACTCCTGTTCAATAGAGAGATCGATTGTTTCACCCTGTCGAAAGGAGATTGGTTTCTCACAACCGCCACCACCACCACCAACAACAACACCATTGCTTCCCCCTCCACATCCACTATTGTCAACACCACCACCTCCACCACCTCCACCACCACCACTCCATTGCCACGACCACCACCATCTCTTCCTCCATTGCCACTGCCACCACCTCAACCTCCTCCACCACCACTTCCACCGCCACTGCCACTCAACCACCACTGCCTATATCAAAATTTTGGGTATTGAATGACCTTTTGTAAATTTATATGAGTTGTATATTAAAAAATATACACCTAACAAATGCATTTCTATTTTTTTTTAGCCCAAAAATAGAATTACTACACGTTATCAAAAGTCTTGTTTGCCCATAAATATGGCCCAAAAATAGAAATAGAAAAAAATCATTTCTAGATAAATTTAGCCCAAAAACATAACGGTTATCATGCAAGCCCTTACTCACTCCAATTGAAAAAATAAATAAATAAACAGAGAGAGGCATTTGTTACACTGCCAGAGGAGAAGATGTTGAGAATGGTGGTTGTAATTAAATAAATCTATTTCATGGATTATATTTTAATTTCAAGTTGATGTTGATCTTATTATAAAATAAAATTGCAACGCCACCCCCTGAACTTCGGTCTTTAATCAATGCCACTCCCTGTATTTTTTGAAATAACAAAGACATCCCCTATTAATTTAAAAAATGTCAATTCCATCCCTGTCATTAGCCCACCCCCTTAAGTAATAAAATATCTGTTAGTTATTTTGTTAAATGCCCAAAACACCCCCACTAAAGGTAAGTTTATTATCTTACCATTGCACCTAATGAAATACCATCTCCTTTGATTTCACACCTTGGCCAGCCGCTAGGTTGCTATATGGACAGTAAAAACCTACAACTATCGGTTCTACAGCCTCTGGCATACGTTTGTGTGCACCCCTCCCCTCCCGGGTGGCGTTGCAATTTTCTCTTCTTTTGTTCATATCAAGTAGGGCAAAATTATTACCAACAGAAAGTTGCAATTTTTTGCCATGAGCAGTGATGATGGTGGATTCAATTAATCTCTTACATATATATATATATAAATTGGAATTAGAGAATGGAAGTTCTGACCTTTTGGAAAGGAAGGGAATTTCAAGGTGAGTTGATACGGCCATGAGGCCAGTGCCGGAGAGGTCACACATATTGAACACCTGACTCACGAAAGCAGGCCTACCTCCCTTTGCGGTTGAATTGAGACCGGTGACCCTAATTGTTGAAGGAAACCCCAACGTCGGTGACACGCCCTTGATTGACAATGCTAATGAAGATGAAAAGGTACTACTTTGGTCGGAAGAGGTGGAAGAAGAAGAGGAAGCAACGGGCATATTGGAGAGAAAAGGGATTGATGGCCATTGAGCGTCGGCTAATAGGAAAGGTAAGCATATGACCGATGATGAAGACGATGTAACAGAGAGAGGACCAGTAGACGGTGGTGAGGTCGTCGAAGTCTTAGTGTTGCTGGTCTTGCTGCTGCTGCTACTTCATTTGTTGAGGTTGAGATTGAAGAGAGTGAAGAAATTGGAAGATGCAGATTACACGAAACGAGAAAGGTTGTGGATCAGAAGATGATGGAGAGGTTGGGTAGTCATGAACCTTCGCCGGAGGGGACGCCGGAGACTGGATAACCAATAGTTGTAGGTTTTGGCTATCCAAATAGCAACCTAGCGGCTGGCCAAGGTGTGAAATCGAAGGAGATGGTATTTTATTAGGGACAAGTGTAAGATGGTCAACTAACCTTGAGTGGGGTGTTTTGGGCATTTAACAGAATAACCAACAGATATTCTATCATTTAACGGGGTGGGCTAACGACAGGGATGGATTTGACATTTTTTAAAATTAATAGGGGGTGTCTTTCTTATTTCAAAAAGTACAAGGGTGGCATTGATTAAAGACCAAAGTTCAGGGGGTGACGTTGCAATTTTCTCTAAAAGCTGATGGATTGGAATATGATATTATTTGTGTATGGATGAAATTTTCTTCAGGTCACGGTTAATCTCAATGTTA
This sequence comes from Macadamia integrifolia, assembly GCF_013358625.1. NCBI lineage: Eukaryota > Viridiplantae > Streptophyta > Magnoliopsida > Proteales > Proteaceae > Macadamia > Macadamia integrifolia. Next base: position 2,670,249 of record NC_056562.1, on the reverse strand, counting down.
TGGATGGGATTATTTCTAGAGTATGCATGTTATACTCATATTTACATATTAACTTTGATGTTAAAATAGAAAGGAAAAGTTGTTTGTAATATCAACTAATAGGGGGTGATTTATTTGTACTCTTTGTTTCGACGTTGGCCATAGTGGTGGTGCTATAAGAGAAGATTAGTGATGTAGACATCAAAAGGAGTGTTTTCCTATAAGAGCTAAACATGAGAGAAGGTGTAGACTGTAGACATCAACAATAAAGAGAGAGAAGGCAAGAGAGATGTAAAGGACAATGAAAGAATCTAGGGCCGACGATAAAGGAAAAAGGATAAATTCTGTTATGCAAGAGTTTGTAGAAGGATGAGAGTTTAGCATTTTAATGGTCAGAATCCAGCGACTATGATTGTAGTTCAAGAGTATAAAGACATTAGGGGAGACAAAACACAAATTATGAAGGATAAATGACTTAGGGGTATAGGGATATTGAAATCATTTTCTTTATTTGGAGATTAGGAGGTGGCTGCTGGGGAAGAATAGTGGAAGAGAGAGGATATAATTGAACAAGCAACACTTGCTGCAGAATATAATATTGCAAAACAAAAGAAAAAGCTACTAATTCAATGAAAGAAAAAGCTACTAACTCAATGATTGTTTCTCTGAGACGTGAGAATCTCTCCCGCAAAGCACTCTTTTCCACATACTATTGGGTCCCGTAGAGGGGGGTGAATCAATGTGCCAAATTATTTTTCTTTTCCAACTGTACTCATGACACTGCTAGCACTTTCATAGATACAGATATAATTTAGAAATGCTGTCCAAAGATGCTATATATATTTTTGGCTATTCTCAATGCTGCATAGAGCTTACTCACACAATTTGTATTGCTGCCCAAAACTGGCTCACAACCCCTATATGGAAATCATTGTCTCATACACATAGGTGTATGTACATCCACACTGCAACCACCAAATGGTCAGGTCTACCAGATGTACACAACCATTATGCAGACAAGCAGTCTAATGCATAATATAATGCAGTCATACATAACCACAACACAAAAGATACGAGCTTCAACAGTCACCTACATACATGGAGTAATGTCCACCATTGGACTCAACTTCTACTCAATACTAATTATAATTGCACCCATAACTAGGGAATACATTCCCAGTTTCCACCTTTGACATACAAAGGCTAGGTCTTCACCCCAGTTTTCCAATAATGATTTGAGAGGCCGCATCCACAGTAAATAGATTTAGGTAGTGGTAACTACCAAGGAATACATTGTCCATGAGTTCTACACCCATTAAACACCAATTACAAAATAAGATTGGGCTTATATCAATGCCCCATAATGAAGCTATCATATAATCAATACCAAAATAAAATGAGACAAGTTAGAGTATAGAAATGATCACAACCATGATATGTCTCTGTTTCTGGTATTTTGAGAAGCTTGGGTAGGCTATGGGGCTTCACTGGAGGTACACTAGTAGTGTGGGAACCTCCTTCATCCTTCTTCTCTCTCTTTCTCTTCCTTCCTTTCTTTCTTTCCCTTATGTTCTTTTCTATTTCTTTCTTCTTTTCTTACATCTAGAAGCTGTCAATTATACTCAGTATTGGCTCCCAAGTATTCCCATAAGCTCAATGCATTGCTTAAATAACATGGAATGCGCAAGTGAAGTTCAATCTGTCAATAACCATATTCCCTCTTTTTTTCTCCTCTTTTCCTTATTCTCTTTCCTTCTCTTCTATTTTCTCTTTCTTTTTCTCCTTTGTAGAAACCCTCAACACTTCAATAATGGCACATACACTTCTTCTCTTTTCTCTTATATTTTTTCTTCTTTCTTCCTTCTCTTATCTTGTAATTTCTTCAATATAGACTAAAGTAAACTTACCAACACCATCCTCCACTAATGGAGCTTCAAAACATCTCCTTAGAAGCTACCAAGCCATCTTCAACGCAACAAAGTGAGAAGGGATCTCAAACCCTAGTTTTTCTTTACAATACATTTGTTTTCTTTTGTCTTTAATCTAAGCCGCATACTTATACAACCACCACCATTAACCACCATTAATGAAGTAAATGAAGCTCTCTCAAAGCAACAAAAGCCATTCAATGTTCTATCAACAAAGAGGGGCTTCTCTCCTCTTTACTTCGCCTTTTCTTCTTCCTTTTTCCCCCCCCCTTTCCTTTATTGGCTACCACACTGCTTCCTTGGCTTCTAGCAGCTTCATACGCCTCTAATGGAGCCTATGAATTCAACTTCAAGAGTTTAGGTATCTTCCTTTCAAAGCCTAAGCCTTTATTGAGCTTCGACTCAAAAATCCGGCTACCTCTACAACTACACCGTTCATTTTCTTCGTAGTGCTCAAAGAGCAAAAAATCTGAAATTTTGATGGACCCAAATGGAGCTATGATGTGGTAAATATGCTAATTTGAACTTTGGCCTCTAAAATAGCTTGAAATAGAATCTTTGTGGGTGGCGCAGTATGCATTGGCAGCATGTGCTGCAACGGCAGAAATATCAGATAGACGATTTGGATCTATGTGTTGACATGATTTGATGGTTCGTCAGGCTCTAACGCCATCGACAAAGGTGTTGTCGAACTCCCGTTGGTGGACAGGTTGACTTTAAAAGTTTCTTTCTAAAAGACCCAGCAAAAATTATGTACAGGCCCCTCCGCTACAAAAAATATATTCAAACAGTCCCCTTTGACTTGTTTGACAAAAACTTTAATAAGAACACAAAAGCCCTCCATTCCAAATATATATATATATATATAATAATAATAATAATAATACAAAAAGCCTGACCAATTAGAGAGCTCTTTTTTGTTTTTTGTTTTTTATTTTTATTTTTTATTTTTTAATTCTAGATTGATTCCACGGAATACTCCATATCTCTCTTATACGGATTTTAGATTGAGCCAAAATAAAAAGGATATGGACAACGACTCAAACCTCTGCAAAAATCCAGAATCGGGACAAATCCAGTTGCATTGGAGAGAATTTTTTATCATCGCAAGGAGCCATGTAGAATTTGACTTAAAATCTTCAATGACAACAATGCCCCTAATTGGAATCAAGCCAAAGGTACTAGTTTCGGGCCCAGAAATCTGCACCACCTACAATGGTTGAACTAAACCACTTAGCCACCATCATACAACTACTACTATTTCATCAGAGAGACTGTACAATGCCATGTCATCGTTGACCGCCAACTCATCACAACTGGACGCATCATCCTTATCATGTTGTCAAGGTTTGCTAACAAGGACAATCAGAAAATCCAAAAATACTAAAAATGATTAAATATTATCTATTAACCATATATGAGCAAAAAAAAACAAAAAAGAGGTTAGATTCCCCTACATTTTCTTTACCGATATGATAGCCTGTATTATATTGTTGTTATAGGCCTCTTGTGTACTTTTTGTTAACATTCGAAATTTCAGTGAAACAAGTTATTTTGCCTGGGCCCATAATCGGAATCTTTTACCGAAATGGCATCAAAATTGTTCTTTTTGAAAAGGGAGAAATGGCCATTTTGTGTTTATACATTGGAATTTTGCTTTGAAAGTTCAGGGAGTGCCTACTTAAACATGACCATAGATGTTTGAATCATTAGATTGAAAAAAAAAAAAATTACAGTGGTAGTTCAACTTCAGACCCAATGTATTTAGTATATAATGTAATCTACTGCATTCTATCTCTTTATAAATTTATTCTAAGAGAAAATTACACTACCACCCCCTGAATTAGGCCATAAATCAAAGCCCTCCCTTGTGTTTTCAAGAATGACATCGCACCCCCTATAAGTTTAAAAAATTACAAACACACCCACATGGTTAGTTTAACCCTGTTAATTGATGTTGTAACTGTCTATTATTTTCGTAAAATTGCCAAAATATCCCCATTTAGTGTGACCTTACCCATTTACCCTTGATCCTTGATTAAAACTTGAGGAAGATCCTTCCACCGTTTACCTCTCTTCTTCTCATCACCTCTTTTGTCTATCTGGCGAGACCTTCACAACCATCGTCTTCGATGACCAGTGACCTTCATAACCATTATCTCAGGTGACCTATTGCAACCTGTGACCACCCGCACCCACTCCGCAAATCTTAACCTTGCTACCACTTTCTTTTCCTGCATTGCTGTGATCCCAGACCCACAACTCCAGGCCCATCATCTGCGACCCCGATCACATACACCAACCAGACTACGATCCCAACTCCAACCCCAACCCCAACCCTTCGACTTCATCTGACTACATAATCACCCTCCGCGACCCTAACCCTGGACACCGACCCCTACCCTCCACTGACCCTCTAGTTCGCGACCCTATTACTGAAATTACCTCACGAAATCTTGAGAATGACCATATATGAACGATTCCTACTTCCTTCTCTGACAATACCGGTGATCTTAACGGTTTAATCCTACATTTTGCGTGGAACAAAGAGATCACCTCATCTTTTGTTTTTTCATTTTCGATTAATACTAATTGGGTTTTTTATGTTTATTTTTGTAGTAATTATTTTGTCTTCAATATTCCTCATAGTGTGGGCCATTACACGAACTCCAAAAAAAATGGATAAAAAACCCTATAGAATTCATAAACAGAAAAAAAAAATAATCCAAAGTTCATCCTTGACAATGGCGAAGAACTCTCAAACCTTAGAATCTCATTGAGACATTTTCATATTATTTTCTTTCATCCATTCATTTATTCTTCTTTGCACAAGAAATCCTGTTGATCCCATTACCTTCTGGCCTGCATCACGTGGATTTTAGTTATCTATTTTCTTTTTGCATTTTTTTTCCGTGTGTGTTTTGAGAGTTATGGTTGTCGTATGTTTCCATTAATGGCCGCCTCCTCCTCCTTCTCCTTCACATTCTCAGTGTCAAAAAAAAAAAAAAAAGCCAATAAGACTCCAATTCTTGATTTTAAAAACTTTTAACGGATATAAACGAGGTTCTCATTATCAGTTTTTATTAGTTTTCACAATCCCACGTACTACAATTTGATGCATGATACTCTTATCATGATGGAGCCACATAATCAGAGGGGTGACGAGAGGGAGAGATGCAAGTGGAGAAGGTGGAGAGGAAGTGGCCGTGTAGAGATGCAGAGGGTGGAGGCGGAACTATTTGGGCAAGGTTGCAGGGATAGGATGGTGGTGTTCCCGGAGAAGAAGAAGAAGATCATAAGTTGAAGAAGAAGATGATTGTTCAGCTCCCACCTTTGTTTTTAAGTCATCTCCTTCAGATTTTAACTGCTGGAGAAGGGAATGTTTTGTCCCGCCATTTCTTATTTCATGATTTGGGACATTTGGAGATGTTTTATTGTTGAAGATGACTAAAGGGTAAAATACCCATTTAATAGGGATTTTTTTGGATTTTTGATGCAAGGGTATAATGGTCATTCACATTCATAACTAACAAAATACAACAGTGTGGGCGTGTTTAAAAATTTTCAAACCTGGAGAGAGAGTAAGTGTCATTTTTTAAACACAAAGGAGAACTTTGATTTAGGGTCTAAGTTTAGGGGATGGTAGTGTAGTTTTCTCTTATTAGGCATAGAGCTCACAACCTTAAATCCAAATAATTGAAATAAGCATTTTTGTTTTTTGTTTTTTGTTTTTTGTTTGTTTGTTTGTTTGTTTTTTT